>NC_036869.1:2119382-2125622 GCF_002910315.2 Salvelinus sp. IW2-2015 | reverse complement strand
GAAGAGAGAGGAGAGAGAGAGAGGAGAGAGAGAGAGAGAGAGAGAGAGAGAGATGAGAGAGAGAGAGATGAGATAGAGAGCAGAGAGAGACTGAGAGAGAGAGAGAGAGAGAGAGAGAGAGAGAGAGCGAAGAGTAAGAGAGAGAGAGAGGAGAAGAGCGAAGAAGGAGCAGAGAGATGACGAGAGAGGAGAGAAGAGAGAGAGAGAAAGAGCAGGACGGAGAGAGAAGGAGAAGCGAGAGGAGAGAGAGAGGAGAAGGGTAAGCAGCAGAGATCGTCAGGGGCGGCATAAGTGTCCGCAGAAGAGAGACAGCCTAGAGGGACGCTTCAGGGAGGGACAGCGTCAGAGTGAATGAGTAGGTGCAGCTCGTCAAATCTCGATCCATCAGAGAGTCAGATGAGAGAGACGTGACGACGAGTCACGAGTCTCATCTAGAATGATCTGATTCATCTGCTACTGCTCTTGCACTCTCTCCTCATCGTCTATCTCTTCTCTAAAGATGAGGCAGAGGAGAGAGAGTAGAGAGGACGAGAGACGGAGTCAGAAAGAGAGAGAGCTGAGAGTCGAGGGATAGTAGAGTCAGAGGGAAGAGTGACGAGGAATTTAGATAGAAAAGACGCAGCGTTGTTTCCAGGTGTTGTGGAGGAGTGTGATTGTGCTCTGATGTACATGCCTCTGTTCTGGCAGCGCCGTCTGAGCTCCAGGTCCTCCATTGCTAACTTTTTGCCTCGTTTTTCCCTCGAATTGCTGCGCACTTCTCGCTGCTGGGACCTCATCGCTTGTGCTATGACCTGCTCAAACTCTCCTCCTCCCCCACTCAGCGCTTAACGACCTCACCTATCGGCTCTTCCTCCTCAAGACCTACACTGCATCTCCTACGAATGATCCCCTTGCTCAGAACTCACACAACACACACATTTCTCATTCCTTCTCCTCTCTCTCTTCTGCTCGCTCTCTCTCGTCTCTTTCTCATCTCTCCTCTCTCTCTCTCTTCTCTCTCTCTCTTCTCTCTCTCTCTCTCTCTTTGGAATAGATGTATATACATTTGTACATCTCAGAGTGGACCTTTGGTAATTTGTGCACTGCACAATCAGTCCAGATCGAAGAGACAGCATCAAAATCCACCATCCATCCCTATTTCAGCCTACACGAAGGAGCATTGACTGGTGCTTCTCCCAGACTCCCAAAAGACTTGTCCAAATGAATATATTTGCCCTCACAATGTTCCAGAATCTACTCTAATTGGACAAAATCATTGCAGTTGGTCTAGACTAGCATGACAATCACTAAGCAAGGCTGCAGGTAGTTTTTAATCATGTCAAATAAACATGGTAAAGGTTAGGTCCTGACTGGTAACACAAGATGGCATCTGTGAAGAGATTCGTCTGAGAAAAGAATATCTATCATAATAAGTACACATGATTTCAACCAGGGTTAGGTCATTATCATGTCAGACAATTCCGGATCTGATCTGAAAAACTCATATTTTCAAGTTAAACATCCTAATCCAACTAACATCATTTAAATGAATTGACCCCATCACCTTAACTTTGTCTCTAAGAAAGAAGAAGACGGAGCACTTCAGATCAGCATACAACGAGCAGCCAATCCGTCCTTTAGACAACTCCGTCCAGATTCTGGACACGCGTCGTTTTGGGGTTTCTGCCCTCTCTTGGGTCAGCATGACGGCTGTTGGACACTCTCCCGCTTTCTACGTCCAATCGTTGACTTATCTCTGATCATGCGCTATAAACATGCACATTTCGATTCTTCCTCATTCTCCTCTTTACCAAGTACATACCTCCATCACGCTTCTTGGTAAGGTCTCTCTTCTCTGGCGCCTCTTCTCCGGTCTAGTACTTATCTCTCCCGTATACTAATGCCCTCTGCTCATTTTCGCCTTCTTTTAACAGGTGGCTCCCTGGGTACTTGCGCGGTGCCTCCACACAGCCTTAGCCGGCCAGGCCGTTCTCTGTCTTGATTAGCTACCTTCGGCGTGGAGCCTGCCATCCTAGACGACCAGGAGACAGAGAACCTAGAGAACAGAGACCAGGACGGAGGATTCCGATAACCAGGAGGAAGTTCAGAGAACCAAGAACAGTAGGTTCCGCAGATGGAGACGCAGGTGTTATGTTAATCCAGAGAGATCCAGAGTAACCAGAGTTCTGAACCTAGAGTACGACAGGAGACGCCAGAGAATACGCAGACTGGAGAGACCCAAAGGACACAGAACCCCAGAACCTAGAGAACCATGAGACCCAAGGACCAGAAGAGCGGACAGAACTAGGCATACCTGGTGCTGCGTGCGTTTCGATGTAAATAGCAGCCTCACTTGAATCTTGTATTCGTGATGGAAATAACTGCGTCGGTCGCGGCGCCCACTCACACTTTTGTTCGCGTCCTGCTTTCGTTCGGTTTCTCTTTGCAGGCAGTGTTATGTTTGGCTCTCCGTGCAGGGATGCTGATTGATGTGCACTGGGGAGTGCGGGCAGTAGGCTGATAGATGGAAATGCGTACCTCAATGCAGGCCTTAAAGAAAGGGGAGCATATTTATCTAGGTTGGCATCTGGCTTTTGTAGGCGCTTGTCGTGAGTGGGGCTGTCGGCGCTGTAAACAAGAGTTGTGTAAGAACGGAGGCACTGTGAGAGAGAAATATAACGTAAGTGTCGCACTGGCATGTTGCCGGCTGGTGGTTGGTTGCTCCCGCAAGAATTCCCTCACTCACAACGATTGTCCTTGGTTTTGCTCTGATTTTCCTACAGTGTGGGAGAAACAAGTTATTTGATACACTGCCGATTTGTGCAGGTTTTCCTCTACTTACAGAGCATGGTAAGTTGTAATTTTATCATAGGTACCACTGTCAACTGTGAGAGACCGGAATTAAAACAAAGAATCCAGAAAATCACATTGTAACTGCTTTAAGTAATTATGTGCAATTTTCTATTGCATACAAGTAATCTTGATGTTCAACTAGCCAAACCAGTAAGAATTCCGGCTCTCAAGACCTGTTTAGGTTTTCTTTAAGAACCCTCCTGTTCTCCCACCATCTACCTGATGTAACTGCACCTCGTTTGAACTCTTACCTGGTATAAAAAGACATCGCTGTCCCCACACAATCAATCAAACAGACTCCACTCTGCCACAATGGCCAAGGACGCAGAGCGCTTATAAGGACGATCAGGATAAATTGTACGACATGCCCACAGGCTGGGATGGGCTACAGGACAATAGGCAACGCAGCTTGTGAGAAGGCAACAATCTGTTGGCGCAATTATTGAGAAAATGGAAGACAGTTCAGCAGATGACGGTCAATCAACCTCGGGTCTGGGCTTGCATGCAGGATGCTCACCTTCGTGGGCCATCAATGATCCATAGAAGTGAGTTATCAGCCAGAACTTTACACGGCAGTACTGGTCGATATGAACCCTGAAGATAGCTGGGACCACAGTCTTTCAAAGAAAACCATTAGTACACCTACACCGTGCATGGATTAATCCTGCAGCGCAGCTGCAAGGTCCACTCTGCTCAAGCCAGCGTCATGTCCAGGGCCCGTCTGAAAAGTTTGCCAATGACCATCTGGATGATCCAGAGGAGGAATGGGACCAGGTCATGTGGTCTGATGAGCCAAAAATAGAGCTGGTTTGGTCAAACTCCACTCGCCGGTTTGGAGGAAGAAGAAGGATGAGTAAACCTCAAGAACACCATCCAACCGGTGAGCTATGAGGTGGAATACATCTTCTTTGGGAATGCTTTTTCTGCAAAGGGTCACCGGATTGACTGCACCGCTTTGAGGGAGGAGGATGGGGCGCATGTATGCGCGAGATCTTGGCCAACAACTCCTTGCCCTTCGAGAAGGAGTATTGAAAGATGGTGTGGCTGGTCTTCCAGCATGGACAAGACCCGACACACACGCTCAGGGCAACTATAGGCGTGGGGCCGTAAGAAGCACTCAAGGTCCTGAGTGCTACCAGTCCTCCAGACCTGAACCCAATAGAAACTCCTTGAGGGAGCTGAAAGTCCGTATAGCCCCGCGCCCAGCCCGAAACCTGAAGGATCTGGGAAGATCTGGTATGGAGGAGTGGGCCAAAATCCCTCCTGCAGTGTGTGCAAACCTGGTCAGCGAACTACAGGAAAGCGTTATCTCTGTATAGTGCAAACAAAGGTCTCTGTCCCAAATATTAAGATCTGCTTTTCTGCATGGTATCAAATACTTAGTCATGCAATTAAAATGCAAATTAATTACTTACAATCATACATCGTGATTTTCTGGATTTTTTGTTTTAGATTCCGTTCTCTCATAGTTGAAGTGTGACCCATGATAGAAATTACACGACCTCTACGCTTTGTAAGTTAGGAAAACCTTGCAAATCGGCAGTGATCAAATACTTTTCTGCCCACTAGTGTGCAATTTAACTGTATGAATAAATTTTGTGACTAAAGGGTTTCTCCTTGCTCCCTGTGTTCTAGCGAGGTATGTATTTGTGTGTAATCAAGTGACAAAGTTAGTGTTTGTCCCCTGGTGCCACGCCTCCTCTAAGTAGAAGGGGATGGTTGCAACCCAAATTGCATTACTCTAATTCTCTATATAGTGGAGCTTTACATTGATCCTATACGACTTGGTCAAAAGTAGGCATTACATAGGGGAATATGGGTGCTTCTTTGGACAAGCCACATGGAGTTGAGTTGTATACACCAGACAGCGTCTGCTAATGCATGAATCATTTTGAAGGCCGTTCTTTGGTGGTAGTCAGCAAGTATTGTTTTAAATTTTCTTGCTGGAAGCTAATAAATTCTCCAATTCTCAAGGTGGTGTGAGTGACTGAGGCGTGTGCATGAGGTACTTCATTGGTGACTAGATCAGCTTCTCCCCTTCAGTCCATTTGTCCCTTTTGCACATATTGGTCAAGGGTGTAAGCATTTTGCATAGTGTGTCGTATTACGCCGTACTTCTGTGTTCGTCTGCAGCTCATTTTCAGAGTAATCCTTCCTCTTTTTTCTTTGTGCTCTTCCTCGCGGTTACCTCTGCCTCTTTTGTCTTTCTCTATTAATCTCGCTTTGTCTTCCTTGAGAGAGAGAGAGAGAGAGTTTAAAGAAAAGAGCAGCGTTGTTACAGGTGTGTGGAGGAGTGTGATTGTGCCTGATTACATCCCCCTGTGCAGCCCCTCTGAGCTCCAGGTCCTCCATGCTAACTTATTGCCTGTTTCCTCACCCCTGCTGCCTGCTGGACCCAGTCGCTTGTGCTAATGGACCTGCTCAAACCTCCTCCTCCACCACCACCATAGACCTACCAGGCCTCTAGCACCAGCTGACAGATGACCCCTGTCAGAACAAAACACTACACATTATCCCCCCTCTTTAACTCCCTCTCTCTCTCTCTCTCTCATTCATGTTCATACTCTTTCTCTCTTTCTAAGTTCTACCCCCCTCTCTCTTTCTAACTCTCTTTTTCTCTCTCCCTCTTACTTTCTCTCCCTCCCCTCTCTCTTTCCCTCTTTACAGGTGGCTCTGTCCTGCGTTCCTCCACCACCCCAGGCCATGGCCTCTAAAGCACTCCTCTGGGACCCCACCAGAGACCAGAGACCAGAGAACCAGAGAACCAGAGAACCAGAGAACCAGAGAACCAGAGAACCAGAGAACCAGAGAACCAGAGGACCAGAGAACCAGAGAACCAGAGAACCAGAGAACCAGAGACCCAGAGACACAGAGACCCAGAGAACCAGAGACCCAGAGACCCAGAGGACCAGAGACCCAGAGGACCAGAGACCAGAGAACCAGAGACCCAGAGGACCAGAGACCAGAGAACCAGGCATACATGGTGCTGCTCTCTTCATGTAAATACAGCTCACTTGAATTGAATATCTGAGAAAAACCTGTGGCCCTCTCTACCATTCCCCCCACCCCCTTCTTCCCCTCTCCATCTTCTTTCGTGACTGTGTTATTTTTGGCTCTCCTCGGGACATATGTCATTGAGGAGTGCGTGCAGTGGCTGGATAATTAAGGCTACCTCAAAGCGGGCATAAAAAATTGGGAGATATTTATTAGGCAGTACTTTAGCTGCTTGTCGTGAGTGCGTGTCAGGCCTGTAAAACAAAGTTTGAACGAGCACGTCAGAAAATATAGTAGTGTAACTACTGCTGTTGCTGTTGGTGCTCCAGCAGAGAAATCCCTCACTCACAAAGATGTCCTTGGTTTGCTCTGATTCATACATTTACTGTATGAATAAATTGTGACTAAAGGGTT
>NC_036869.1:1988177-2116250 GCF_002910315.2 Salvelinus sp. IW2-2015 | reverse complement strand
TCTCTCTCTTTCTCTCTTCTCTCTTCTCATTTTGCCTCCGACCTGCCCTTCTCCTCTCTTTCTCTCTTCCTCTTCTTCCTACTATCTTGCTCATCCCCTCCTCTCAATCTTTTTTTTCAATCTCTCTCTCTCTTTTCCTCTCTTCTCTCCTTCTGATATTTCTAATTATGCTCTCTCTCTCCTTCTCTTTTCCTCTCTCCGATCCTCTCTCTCCTCTCTCTCTCCTTCTCTCTCTCTCTCTTCTCCTCTCCTCTTCTCTCTCTTTTTCTCCCTCTTTCTCTTCTCTTCTCTCTTTCTCCTATTCTTGCGTCTCCCTCTCCTTGCCCCTCTCCTTCTCCCTCTTCGCTCCTTTTCCTCATATTGCCTCCCTCTTGTACCACCGTTAACTCGCCTAGACCCTAACACAAGATTCCAGGTCCAATCATGAAATATTCTCGCTGGCAACGATGCCCACCACAGGGTTTTTTCCCCCCAACTTTACTCTAGTCCTTGGAGAACAAAACAACACATTGCCTTGTTCTCTCCTTCCTCTTAATAATGCACTATAAGTTGATAATTATACGTTGAGCCTTTTAACATGTTTCTTTGGTTTTCATGGTTGTCAGAGAAGAGAAAACCATTGACTTGACTTGCCTCGTTTGGGATGGGCTGTTGAGAGTGACTACAGCTAAAACTCCCGTCAGGCTTGTAAAAGTGAGGAAACAAGCGCGGATCAATTCTCTCTGGTTGTTAGAAATGTGTCCAGAATCCACCAGGCAATTACAGCCTTAGGGCCATTGAGGAACCTCATACGTTGCTCCTAATCATTCCATAACTATTGGCATATTGCACCGATTAACGGGCTCTGCAGAGAGAGCGCCACCGGAGCCCGCCCAGACTTATTGGGTTTCTCTGTGGTGAAGGAATCGTTAGATAGAAATAACAGTGTTGGCTGACACTGAAATGTCCAAACATCCGTGTCTGCTCTGCCAAGGAGGGAGGAAAAAACCGCCAAACGAACGATCCTGTGCCAGAATCTTGCGTTGACATTCTTGCTCTGTTTTGGCTGAGTTTGCAAGTCATCTCTTCTTCGTTCGTGAGGACAAAAGTAAGTGATGGGTCAATGTTCATTTTAAATGATGTTAGTTTGATTAGGATGTTTTAATTGGAAAATATCGAGTTTCAGATCAGATCCGGAATTGTCTGACTGATATGACTCTAACCCTGGTTGAAATCATTGTGTTAACTGTTTATTCATGATAGGATATTCTTTTTCTCAGACTAGATCTCTTACAGTGCCATCTTGTGTACCAGTCATGAACTAAACCTTTACCATGTTTATTTTGAATGATTAAAAACTAACCTGCGCCTTGCTTAGTGATGTCATGTTCTAGTCTAGACCACCTGCAAAGGATTTTGTCAATTAGAGTTAGATTCTGACTTGTTGGGTCAAAAGGATATATTTGACAAGCTTTGGGAGTCTGGAAAGCAGTCAAACTCTTGGTTAGGGCCTGGAAATAGGACTGATGGTGGATTTGAATGTTGTCTTCTTTCGATCATGGACTGGATGTGGATGTGCAAATCAAAGTCCACGTTGTATGTACTGTAAACATCTATTCCAGAGAGAGAGAGAAGAGAGAGAAGAGAGAGAGAGAGAGAGAGAGAGAGAGTGGAAGAGAGGAGAAGAAGGAGAGAAAGAGAAGAGAGAGAGAGAGAGAGGAGAGAGAGGAGAAGGAGAGAAGAGAGATAGAGAGGAGCGAGAGAGAAGAGAGAAGAGAGACGAAGAACGAGCTATGGAGAGGAGAGATGAGAGAGAGGAGAAGGAAGAGGAGAAGAGAGAGAGAGAGAGAGAGAGATACGGTTCATAGGAGAGAGAGAGAGAGAGAGAGAGAGACGAGAGAGAGAGAGAGAGAAGTTTAAAGAAAAGAGCAAGCGTTGTTACAGGTGTGTGGGCGAGTGTGATTGCTGCCGATTACATCCCCTCTGTGCAGCCCCTCTAGACTCCAAGTCCTCCATGCTAACTTATTGCCTGTTTCCTCACCCCTGCTGCCTGCTGACCCAGCGCTTAGTGCTTAATGGACTGCTTCAAAACCCCTCGCTCCACCACCACCCATAGACCTACCAGGCCTCTAGCCACCAGCTGACAGATGACCCTGTCAGAACAAAACACTACACATTATCCCCCCCTCTTAACTCCCTCTCTCTCTCTTCTCTCATTCATGTGTATACTCTTCTCTCTTTCTAAGTTCTACCCCCCTCTCTCTTTCTAACTCTCTTTTCTGCTCTCCCTCTTACTTTCTCTCCCTCCCCTCTCTCTTTCGCCTCTTTACAGGTGGCTCTGTCCTGGCGTTCCTCCCACCACCCCAGGCCGATGGCTCTAAAGCACTCCTCTGGGACCCCACCAGAGACCAGAGACCAGAGAACCAGAGAACCAGAGAACCGAGAACCAGAGAACCAGAGAACCAGAGAACCAGAGAACCAGAGACCAGAGAACCGAGAACCAGAGACCAGAGAACCAGAGACCCAAGAACAAGGACCAGAGAACCAGAGGACCCAGAGACCAGAGGACCAGAGACCCCAGAGGACCAGAGACCAGAGAACCAGAGACCCAGAGGACCAGAGACCAGAGAACCAGGCATACCATGGTGCTGCTCTCTTCATGTAAATACAGCTCACTTGAAATTGAATATCTGAGAAAAAAGCTGTGGCCCACTACACAATTTTTTCCCCTCTCCGTCTTCTTTCATGGCAGTGTTATGTTTGGCTCTCCTCAGGACATATGTCATTGGGAGAGTGCGTGCAGAGGCTGGATATATAATGCTACCTCAAAGCAGGCATAAAAAAAGGGGGAGATATTTATTAGGTAGCACTTTAGCTGCTGTCATGAGTGCATGTCAGGCCTGTAAAACAAAGTTTGAACGAGCACGTCAGAAAAATATAGTAGTGTAACTACTGCTGTTGCTGTTGGTGCTCCAGCAGAGAAATCCCTCACTCACAAAGATGTCCTTGGTTTTGCTCTGAATTTCATACATTACATTTACTGTATGAATAAATTGTGACTAAAGGGTTTCTCCTTCTCCCATCTTGTTCCTAGCGAGGTATGTATTTGTTGTAATCAAGTGGACATAGTAGTGTTTGTCCCCTGGTGCCCACGCCTCCTCTAATAGGAAGGGGATGGGTTGCAACCCAAATTGCACTCTATTCTCTATATAGTGCACTACATTTGAGTCCTATAGACCTTGGTCAAAAGTAGTGCATTACATAGGGAATAGGGTGCTTTTTGGGACAAGCACATGGAGTGAGTTTGTATACACCAGAAGCGTCTGCTAATGCATGATCATTTATGAAGGCCGTTCTCTTGGTGGTTATGTAAGCAAAGGATTGTTTAATTTTCTGCTGGAAGCTAATAAATCCCAATCTCAGGTTGGTGTGAGTGACTGAGCGTGTGCATGAGGTACCTGTCATTGTGACTAAGATCAGCTCTCCCCTTCAGCCATTTGTCCCTTTTGCACATATTGGTCAAGGGTGTAAGCATTTTGAATTGTGTCGTATTACGCCGTACTCTGTGTCTCTCTGCAGCTCATTTTCAGAGGTAATCCCTTCCTCTTTTTTCTTTGTGCTCTTCCTCGCGTTACATCTGCCTCTTTTGTCTTTCTCTATTATCTCCTTTGTCTTCCATCCTAACTTCCTCTCCCTGTCCTCCCCTTCCCTCTCCACATGTTTGAATATTAATCATTCCTTCCTCTTGTATGTAATAAAATCCCCATATGTAGAGAAACGCTGGCTTCCACCTATCCAACCGTATTGGATCAGTAATTCATTCAAGGGAAAAGAGGAAGAAAGGATGCATGTTGTAAGTATTTCACCAAGGCCCTATTCCCGTTTCTCCTCCTCCCTGGCCTGGGTGAGAGTGTGGCTGGCTGGGCTGTGGCTGGGCTGTGGCTAGGGTGAAGGTGGTGCCAGTCGAGGGCACGTGATAAGCATTACCTCTGCGAGTTTGGTCCAGATGATTATAGTTTAGAGGTTTTTAATGCTCATTAACGGTTCTGGCTCCTTCAGYGTGACTACATGGTCGTTCTTTACTCCTGGCTGCTGCAGACCCCGTGGCAGAAGTCCCACTACATCGCTCTTAGAAACCACACATATGCGCATGTGTGCACGCAAACACACACACACACATACTCACACATACATGCATGATGCACACCGGCATGCTTTCTCTCTCTCTCTCTCTCTCTCTCTCTCTCTCTCACACACACACACACACCACACACACACACACACACACAAGTGGAGCCCTGCAACACCTACACAATTTCTACACAACTCACATACACAACATTTCATATGCAATAGGCCGTGTTTAATCAAAAAGGTACCCAGGTTTCAGAGATAGTTAAAACATAACATTATCCCTGCGAAGGGAGAGACTAGGCTTGAATTGGAATGCATTTGAGTATCTTTCCGGTTCACACTGTAAACGTTATTTATATTTCAAACCTGTATTCTCACAGCATAACCTGTAAACCTGATTAGATTTAGGGCTGCACTCATCTTGCTCATAACTATGTATTTGCACAATATAAAGGGAAAACAAGTCCTTGACTTGAGTTTTCTGAACACATCTCCAAAACAGAAGCATCCTTGACAACTGAATATTCCTCCTCCTATGTCTAACGTCTTCCAGACATGAAGAAGACCAACATAAAAGGGGATGCATTAGAATATACAGTGTATAGTGATTTATTGATGTGTTACTAATGGTTACCTGTCAGAATATGGCAATTGATTTTACATCTAGTCTTCACGCCCCTTTAAGACTTTATGTATTGGTCCCACTATAAACCAACAACAACTTAGTCTTTATGAAGCCTTAATAAACCCTTCAAAAGACCTTCATAGATGCTACACAAATCATTTATAAGCAAATGTCATACTACATAGAGGGTGGAAAAGTTCTTTCCTGGAAATGTCACAATGACTGTGTTATATGAATACATGAGTGTGTAGAATTTTGCTCCTGTGTGAGTGGCCATTGAGCGAGTGCCACAATTCCCAGATATTATCCAGACACTCTAAAGCCTCCATAAACCTAGACATAGAAAGCTGCTACTGGTATTTATATAAGACCACTTAAATAAACAACTTTTCACACGTTATGTACAATTTGTCACAGAGAGACTCAAAGTCATGAATTAACTCAATACTAAAGTCATGAATTAACTCAATACTAAAGTCATGAATTAACTCAATATTAAGTCGTGAATTAACTCAATACTAAAGTGCATGGCATACAATTAACTCCAATACTAAAGTCATGAATTAACTCAATATTAAGTCGATGAATTAACTCAATACTTAAATCATGCATTAACTCAATACTAAAGTCATTGGAATTAACTCAATACTAAAGTCATGATTAACTCAATACTTAAAGTCAGAATTAAACTCAATACTAAAGTCATGAATTAACTCAATACTAAAAGTTCATGAATTAACTAAATACTTAAGCTGTAAAAATTGTGTTTCATTGCTATATAAGCCTACACATTATCACTATATTGATGCCAATAGTACCAAGAAGGGTCATGGACACTATTAAGAAAAAATGTGCTATCTAGACCTAAAGGGTCCTTGGCTGTCCCCATAGAAGAACCCTTTGAACAACCATTTTGGTTCCAGTTAGAACCATTTTGGTTGCAGATAGAACCTTTTGGGTTCCATGTAGAACCATTTCCACAGGGGGTTCTACATGGAACCCAAAGGGGTTCTACCTGGAACCAAAAAGGTTTCCACCTGAAACTAAAAAGGGTTCTCCTACGGGGAAAGATGAATAACCCATTTGGAAACATTTTTTCTAAGAGTGTGGTCTTTAACAAACCATGGCACTTGTGTCCAATTACTGTGCATCCATTCCATTCAAATAGCATCTTCTACTTGAGTTTCAAGTTTATTTTAAGATACTATGACATAATATGGTTTAATATTAGTAACATTGTTGTCATCAGCACAGTGCCGTGGCCTTCAAAGCACATAAAGCACATATTTTCCACACGGTGTTAATGAGTGTAAATGCGTAAATGTCATCATGGTAAAAGCAGCATGATTACCTACAGTATATACAAATGAGAAAAAGCTCTATTACGTTATTAAATGTATGGCTTTTCTTAGCTTTTTATGAGCCACAGTATAATGCAGCCCCAGCTCAATTTAAATCTCCACCCGGCTATATGTCCTAAAGCTCTCTTCATTTAGAATAAATAATTTGCTGCTGGCTGCTGCATACTTCACTGGAGACATTTGAGCGATTAAAAAAATATATATCTTAAAGGGCTCCGTCTGTGTTGGTCAATAATCCTAACAGAAATCCATAAAAACAGAATTCCTCACAGAGTCTAAAATATGATTTATGACACTTCGCCCCTAAAGCCTCAGACCCTTCCCCTTTAAGTTGAATTAGCAAGAGCCGGTAGCTTGAAAGTTCTCTGCACAGCAGAAATGGTAGCCTTGCGGCCTTGCGCTCCTTCTATTTGTTTTGAGTATCAAAAAGAGTGTTGTCGTTGATGCCAGACCCTGAGACATGGAGAGGAAGGGTTTGACCAAACCATAACATGGACCTGCCCACTAATCACAGGGTGCTAAACCAGTTCTTGATAGCTGCTGTATTTATGAACAGGCCGAATCAGCAGGGGACTTAGAAAATAGTCTGCTACCAACTAAGGCCGTCGTGCCTATTGTGCTTCCCTTGGTTAACACAAGGCTTCATGGTTTTCTCTCTGTTTCTTGGACTTGTTTTTGGAAGTTGCATCAAGATACTGTATGTCACTCTCATGGTCTGATGTTTCTCCTGACCATGTGATCAGACCAAGAAAGACTCTTGGCTTTAGTTATAGCCTTTAACTGGAGTTTTTCTTAGTCAGGTCAAGTGGCCAGGAAATTCCCAGACCCCGATTTATTCTCATTGGTCAGATTTCTACACTCTATTGTCTACCATGGGTGAATGGGTGTYCATTAAATTAAGTTTAGATATTTCAAATGTCTCTTGCATTAAATCCAGGTGAAACTGATACTGGTGCATTAACACAGAGCTTTCTCTCACAGCACTTAGCACTCTATTAGTCCACTTAGCCGCTCCAGGCCTGGAAACAACTGTTCAACATTATTTTGGCTGGCTACTGTCTCTTTCTTTACACACGTTTTCAGTCCAGACTAGACCACTACCCAAGCAGCTCCTCCCATAGCAGCYCTCACCGCTCTGAGGTAAAGTTTCCTCTTGGTACAGATCTAGGATCAGCTTCCCCTCCCCCAATCCTAACCGATGACCTTATTGTCCCCTTCTGTCTGGGCTCCAGTCAGGTGAGTGTGGAGTGGGATGAAGTTGCTCCAAGATCCTGATCTTGGGTCAGTTTTGCATTTCCTCCACAAATGGTTATGGGTAGGATCGGGGAAAATGCAAAACTGATCCAAGATCAGGGTCTAGGAGCAACTTAATCCCACTCCTCACTCACCTGCCTGGAGCCCAGACAGAAGGGGACAATAAGGTTATCCAGAGAGAAAGAGAGATGAGAGAGAGACAAAAAGAGAGTGATAAGAAGATGGACTGAGGAGAAATATAGGACAGAAGGCAGCCGGAATCATCATAATTAGTAGTCAGTGCCCCTCAACCCCTAGTCCTTGGACTACCTCTGGTCCTTGGACTACCTCTGGTTCTTTGACTACCTCTGGTCCTTGGATTACCTCTGTTCCTTTGACTACCTCTGGTCCTTGGATTACCTCTGTTCCTTGGACTACCTCTGTTCCTTGGACTACCTCTGGTCCTTTGACTACCTCTGGTCCTTAGACTACCTCTGGTCCTTTGACTACCTCTGGTCCCTGAGATGTTGCTGATTGGTCCCTCAGGAGGCTAGCTGTCACCAGTTGATCCAGTTCTCAAGTGCTAGTATTAATCCAAGCTGTTATCAGAACAGTACAGTATGTACTCAGCTACTGTGTCTTACAACTATTAACACTGTTCTTGTCTGGCAGCAACTCCAGAAGAAGTATTATGGTCGGCCTCCAAAACGAAACACTCCCAACTCCAGTACTTCATCAATGGATCTGATTGATGGTCAACTCTACATCAAACAAAGATTCAGTCTGCAGGTTTATGAAGCATCTGATTCTGATAGGATGCGGGTGAACCCTCCCCCTCCTCTGGGTCTTTTGTTGATTAATTAATACCACAAGTGCAGCAGGCCACGCTTCAGTAGATTTATTCAGCACAGAAGGCTAATAAACATATTATTGAGAAGACAAGGTTGAAAAATGGCAAAGGGACACATCAGGTTTGTTTTGGCCTGGGTGGCGCTTGTTCCATTCTCCAGAGAGCTGCAGATTACTGGTCTACCGGCCACCCTTTATTGACTATTCAATGTGGGGGGAAAAATGGCTTTGTATAATAACTAACCAACCCTATGGCGGAAAGAAATGTTGGCTGCTGTTTTTGTGCAGAACATAAAAAAGAGAGAGAAAGACAGAAATAGAGAGAGAGAAAACGTTTCTGACTGCAACTCATAAACCTCACTTTATTTAGACTGACTCGTACACATTATTTGTTCACAGGGAAAGCTTTCTGTCTCAGGGAAATATGTTCCAGCGTTTTCAGCTATCTCTGTGGGGGAGGCGAGGGGTAGTAGGGGGGTGGAGGAGGAGAAGAGAAAGGGTTGGTTGGATGAACTCTTGCCAGGTGTTGTTGCCATGGCATTCCATTAGGTGACTCCATAGAGCCTCATCAATAGCTGAATGCCAGAGGGAGGGTTCTGAGGAGTGACTGAGTGGTTCTAGAACGTTCATCCTCATCTTCTGGAGCAGTGCATCATGACATGTGATGGCTGGAGGAGGCATCAGCCACTGGAGGGTTGGCTTCTCACTGATGTTAGGTGTGTCTCTGTCGATTCTCCACATGCTGGGGAGGATGTGCTGCTGAATGATGCTTGTGTTTGATTGGGTTTGAGCATCTCAATTAGATCAATTATGTGCTGTGTGATGGATTGTGGGTAGGATTGTCTGGATGTATAGGGCCAAGGCCATGAATGTGAAAGGTAGTATGGATTTAGCTTTTTATGTAAGATTTTTTTGGGGTGCAGCATTATTACATGTTTGGCAGGATCTATTTTACATAAAGCCTATGCCTCAAATTCAAAATATCAGTGTCACTTTGTTTTAATAATTTCATTACCATGCATGATGCGCTAAAACATTATCCAGATTAAGATTCAGATTATCAAACCCTTAGTCAACAACAGTATATCCATAGTCTTGAAGTTTGGGGCATATTATGATAATTAGCAAATTATGTGATATTGTCACAAATGTGATGATAATTGATATACAAAACAGCCCCATTAGTTCTATCCGCCTATTCATACTAGCTCAGATGATATAGCGGTAACTGTGCATATTACAAAAACTGAATAAGCCTCTCTCATAGCTAGTCTTAGCAACTGTTGCTATGTGTAACATTGTTGACCTCTACCTCTCCCTCACTCTTCAAATGAGGAGGACAAGCCCATCGCGTAACGCTGTTGAAAGCTTTCCGCCGCCAGGCCTCTGGAGCCAAGCGATGACCTCTGACCCTCTTCTCCATGTTTCCTCATTACTTTTTAATGTATCCACGGTTACTTTAGCTGCCTTCCACACTATTCTCCCTGCCTGGCAGCCTAGATCTTAATGGGAGGAAGCACCTCGCTGTTCTTCCTTTGCATAGGGTCTACAAGCAACACACAATTTGTGCTTAATTTTTATTAACCAAAACAGCTAGCTTCTGGTCTGCGTTGCCAAAGCTCTCCCCAGGCAGACGGCCGCCAGCCCTATTTCCTGCCTGGTGATGACAGAATAAGCCCCTGCAACAGTAGGAGACCAGGATGCCTCAGAGGCCCTGGGAAATGCTGCTGTCGTGTGTGAGTGCATGTGTGTGTGTATGCGCGTGTGTGCGTGTGGTCTGTGAGATAAGGAGTGTCGTCTCACCAGCGGTGGTGTTTTGAGCTCTCTGAAATGCATTCACTATCATAGCGACGTCGTGTTTACCGCAGTGGGAGGCAAACACGGTGTCACAGAGGAGAGCCGGGGAAATGTGAGACACAGTAGAATGAGCAAAATACATACATTAAGACTCTCTGTATTCACTCCAGCACACAACAGAGATAAAACTAATTTCAATATAAATGGAAGACATGTGTGTCTTTTATGTCGGCTTTTTGAACATCACTTATGCTCACCAAGGAAATCTCAACTAGCAGAAGCTTAGTTTTGCTTGGAAGTCAGGATGTCAATGTTAATTCTCTCCCCGTTGCTAAGGAGACACTCTCTGAGAGGGCGATGATTTCATCCCCCTGGTCACCGAAGCTTTCAGTCAAAGGACTCTTTCTGTGGACAGTGTTCTCAGTGATGCAGAAATCTCTCTCTCTGTGTTGTGCAATCAGATACAGAGGAACATCTCCAAATCAGGGGTTCTCTCTGTAGGCATTGAGACCCGACACAGAAGGCCGCTATTGATTTTCTAATGGTGGAAAACGTCCCCCCTGCAAGCCTATTTAGAGTAGTTACTTTACGGAGTGCCTTCTCACCGGGATTGTCATGCCGGTGTGACGATGGTAGGCTATAGTTATCATTTCCCCTCACATACAGTAAGCAACGGCTCAGTTTCTTTAAGTTATCAGTATCAAAATGCTGACAAGGAGAGAGACACATCAGCGGGGAAATTGTCAACTTCAAGACAAGTTGCTAGGGAGCTATTGTAAACACTAAACATTTCAGGCTGTCAAACGTTCAAAGGTGGAAATCAGTGACACAAATAGCTGTTATGCACTGCCTTCAAATGAGCCCTCAGTACTTCACCTCTCTGACTGCCCCGAGCTGCCACTGAACATTCTGTAAAGGTCGGAGTATGGGGAGGCTGGAAATGACACATGGCATAGCACGCATACTTCCACTTCATGAATATCAAGAGAGTTGTTCTCCCTCTACAGGGATAGAGGAAGTAATATACAGTATATCTCCATCTTTGTGTGTACCTGATATTGGTCTATCTTCATTGTTATGTCTCTACCATTGGTATGCATAATGTATAGTACCTTTGGAGTTGTCCTTTGGTTCCAGTCAAGAGTCCTCAGAGGCTGCTTCCATTGCACCACTGTTGTCTTTGTTTACGTATAGAACCACAGAACACACGGCCCCAACATGCCCAGTCTTAGTAAAGAGAACTGAGTATCACATTCTTTTCTGAACTATTTATTTAGATTTAATACAATTAGATTGAAATATTAAATATTACATTCAATGCATTTCAGGAGCTGTAATATTATTAAAAGAAAAAGCATGTCAGAAAATAGTTTGTCTTCATTCTACACAGGCCTACACAAATAGATTGAAAGTATATGTGGTAGTAGAATAGACGCAATATTGCATTCAAATGTGTACTGAAATAAGGGTATTTATTACTCATTATTCAGGTATTCAATACTTATCCTTTCACTGTGAAAATAATTTTATTTTTTACCAAAAAAATCATTTTTACAAAGAATAACATTGCACATAACCCAGCCCAATCACTGGAAGTAAAACAACATATAAGACGAGACCTCAAGTGATGTCAGCTAAGTCCATATGCAAGTGACAGAGAATCGAGAAAGAGAGTGCGGCTAAGCAAAGGACAAGACAAAAATGACAGGGAATTTTGCGCCTGAATCCTTTTAGTAGCCCAGTGACACATGAATGAGTGGAGAAAGAAAGAGAGAGAGGAAGGACGGAGAGGCAGAGAGAGAATAAGTGAGAGAAAAAAAGTAGACAACCAATTTGGGAGTAATGCAACTAAAAACAGACAAGTGTAATTTCATCCATCTGGGCTGATGTGTAAAAGCGCTGCGCCGAACATTCCCCATGATTCCCACTGATTGATCTCCTCCCTGGACTGAAACACCTATTATTAGCCACGAGCCTAATAGCACCAGGATGGCCCGCCGCTCTCCGAAGGGCCAATTCTCTGGTCGGTCATCTCTCCCCTCACTCTATACAGCTGTGGAAACCAACAAGAGAGAGAGGGGGTGGGGGAGGGTGGGGGATGGAGTGAGAGAGCGAGAGAGGGAGTGGGGGGCGAGGAGGTCTGGGTGAGAGTGGGAGAGAGAAAGGGGGGGCAAAGTGAGGTGGAGGAGATTGAGAGGGGGATGAGGGGGTGGTTGGAAGAGAAATAGGATGGAGATGGGAGAAAAGAGAGGGATAGGAGGATTGGGTGATGAAGAGAAAGAGAAATATAGGGTTGTGGAGGGTGACAGGCAGTTGTGGTGGTAGTGGGGTAGAAGTAATTAAAAACATTCCAGGGTTGAAACGGAGAGAAGAGAGAGTGGAGAGATGGTGAAACAACAATGAGGAGCGGGAAATGCAATACAAACGGTTAATCATACAATTTGATTGAAGTATTTGCCATTTATCTTCTTATGTCATGATATTGAAACAACAAAATGTCTTTGTTCCATTTCAATCATTGCATTTCCCGTAACGATTTCACCCCTCATTGTTCTTGTTCAAATTCAAGTGGAGTTGTGCTCAATATTTATTTTGTAAAACGGTCAATTCATTTAAGAAAATGTGAAAACACTCTGACTTCTAAAGATTTCATGATTGAAGCTGCAATTGGACGTGATTGCCATCATGATGACAGTACTCACGTGACAGGAAAAACAACCAGCCCTAATAAATGTGGTTAGACATAGCTTACTCCTACTCCATATCAGAAGTTGGCTGGCTTTCTTTACATCTAGCTGGACTGATATTAGCTTTACAGGTTATATAATACAGTATACCCCACTCTGAATACAAAGACAGAGGGTCACCAATTTGTTGAATGCATCAAGATAGTATCTAGTTTGCAGGTTGATCCAATGCAACCACTCATGTTTCAACCCAATGGAGACCAATGGTGTCATAGCTACATGTATGTAGTATTGAAATATTTGATATGAGAGAGGTGAATGAGTCATTTTTGGTTGTTGTTGCATCATTGACTTTTGGGTAATCGTAGTCATGATTTAAGGTCTTTGGTCCTTAGTTAAGCACCCATTCAGTCTCTTTTGAGTATTTTTTAATGAGCCCTTTGGTGAAGTTTGTTGCATTTCAAAGCACACTGATCACAATGATTGGCTAGTTGGGTCAAATGGCCAGAAGTCTAAAAGTCTAAAACCCTCAACTTGAAAATGGCAGTTGAAACTAATGGAAATAAGAGCTTGGGTACTAAGGCAATGCATTAATAACTAAATGATATGGCTAGCAATTCCAGAGTGACCATAAAACCAATGCCCTCCTTATTCTGTGATCCAGAGCTCCGAAAGTCAAATGTAGTTTATAATGGTTCAATCAGTAGTAAGGCTGGTTGGAATGGCTAGCTCGCTGTAACTTCATTCAGTAAGGCTGGTCTGAATGGCTAGCTCGCTGTAACTTCATTCAGTAAGGCTGGTCTGAATGGCTAGCTCGCTTTAACTTCATACAGTWAGGCTGGTRMGAATGGCTAGCTCGCTGTAACTTCATTCAGTAAGGCTGGTCTGAATGGCTAGCTCGCTTTAGCTTCATTCAGCAAGGCTGGTCTGAATGGCTAGCTCGCTTTAACTTCATACAGTTAGYCTGGTCTGAATGGCTAGCTCACTTTAACTTCATACAGTAAGGCTGGTCAGAATGGCTAGCTCGCTTTAGCTTCATTCAGTAAGGCTGGTCTGAATGGCTAGCTCGCTTTAGCTTCATTCAGTAAGGCTGGTCAGAATGGCTAGCTCGCTTTAGCTTCATTCAGTAAGGCTAGTCTGAACGGCTAGCTCGCTTTAACTTCATACAGTAAGGCTGGTCTGAATGGCTAGCTCGCTGTAACTTCATACAGTAAGGCTGGTCTGAATGGCTAGCTCGCTGTAACTTCATACAGTAAGGCTGATCAGAATGGCTAGCTCGCTGTAACTTCATACAGTAAGGCTGGTCTGAATGGCTAGCTCACTTTAGCTTCATACAGTAAGGCATAACATAATGAACATAGTTTCCTATTCTACAGGCATTGTGGCATACATAAGTACATAAGTGTTTACAAACGTTATCATCTGCATAGCATCAAGTCTCTCTTCCTCTTTTAATATTAGCCACGTGCAGAATGTCATTCACCTATATTACCTTATCTACCCTATAAGCAAGGCACAATAATGTGCATTCCTCACACTTGCTGTTTATCCAATGGTCACACTTTTGCAATTATCACCTTTCTCTCTCTCAACCAATGGCCATAAATCTTGGAATGTATTTATATGTCAAATTTACCCATGTTTTCTTACTTGCTGCATTACAGGAAAAGAAACCGACAACCCTCCACCTCCCCACCACCATCACCAGCTAAGGCCCATCACTGGAACTCCTTCCTCCCAGCGCGGGGGGATTGGATGCCAGCTGCCCCTCATAGGACTACCTGCCATAACAGCATCTGGCTCCGAGCTCGGAGATGAGGCCATTCCCCAAACTATTTCATATTGAATTTTGCCTCTGTTGTTCATTCAGTTAATGAACGACAAAACCTTAAACTCGATTGAACATATTTTCTCCAGATCCTGTTGAGTCCAGTTAACCCACCTCTATAAAGAGGAATATTAGGCTGTATATTAATGTATTGTCATCTCCATCCATTTTGTTGTGGCTTATGTCTTTTAGGAAAATGTATATTTAGCATTTTACTGTAGCATTGGGATATGGACAAATAAGACTATTTCTCCTAGAATGTACGTGAAAACAATAAATGCATTTTGCAATCAAAGCCATGGTAACTTTAATTCAGCTTTCAAAACATTGGCCATGAGTAAACTCCTTGTTCAAAATGCAGTTTCAGGTAGGTGTTTTGGGGGGCGGTGTAGACAATAGTTAGGAAATATAATCTGACAACTCCTGCATTGTCGTTTTTATGAGAACCATGGCAGCCCAGTGAATGAGTTGGGCTGTCAGTCACAGTGCACATGACCAGGTGTGAATTTTTTTTCTTTGCTTTTTTCCGCCTCAGGTCACTCTGTGCTCTTAAATTACATGCTCCTTTTGTTATAGGCATAAATGCATTGTGTGTGCCACTTCCTCAATGGTTCCCACTTTAGTCAGTGCAAGTTCTCTTGTTTAAGCAAATGTAGGTCAATTTGCTCAAATTTGATTGTGAATTGTGTTTTCTGCTAGGTGCAACTCCTGTTCTGTCCAACTGCAATGTGCCGTTGGTTCTGTTGCATCAAGGATTTTAATTTCTCTCAATTTTGTTGAAATATTTTTCATTTTCGATGTTATTCAAATGTAAGCCTTTCCCAACCACAGGAATATTCCTTATTTTACTTTTTAGAAACGCATTGTAGGCTCCTTTTTTTCTGAAAATGTACAGAAATGCGATTCTCATAGTAATTTTGCATAACGGTCTGTTAGCCGTTATCCTCTCTACTGAATAGTGTAATATGTTTATGTTCCGTACTGTATGCCACATATATCATTAGGTCTGAGGTTTTTTACATTACATCCGTTCACTTATCCCTTCCAGTGGTTACAGCGTGATGTAGATTACTTTACCCACAACAGCGTGGTGCAGGCTAGAGGATTTTACCCACCAGTCGACATGCATGCACAAGCAACTCAGTCATATCAGAATTTAGCTAAATTCTGAATATGATGAAAAACTGATTATGATAACTTTCTAGTGAGAATTTAAAGGTTTTAAATGTTTTTTGTTGTTGTTTTTTTACCTGCCCAGCAACTGTGAATTGGGCCTAGTTGTTTTGTTTTTAAACTACAGCACACTGATGTGAAAACTGTTGATTTATTTATGTGCACTATCCCAGTCCCCATCAACTAAATTGCATAAATATGTTTCATAGTTTTCCATATCCATCTTCCCAACGTTTGTTACCCATTCGTTTGTTTTGTATTTACTAAAAATGTAATTACTTCTATTTTCTGAGATGAGGACAGCAGACCTTACTTTATCAAACCCCAAAGTGTGCACTGATCTATCTATCTCGTGAATTACCAGCTCATGACCCCAATTTAGCATCCCATGATTTGTCATAGAAGTATTGTCTCTCGCACCGTGAGCCATGCTGCACAGTGTATTAACTATTAATACACTCCAGTGATTGTAATACATCGCAGTATGGAGTAGAGATGGCATTGCGGACAACTTTATAAGAATACCCTGTTGGAGTTATAGCCACCTGCCTGTTCAGACTCAAATATGCACAATAACTCCTCTTCAGTGGAAGGCCCCGCCGCGGGATCTCCGAGATGAATATGTAGATTTTTTTGTTTTATAGTTGAAGATCAAAGGTGCAGTATCGTAGTCTGCGCGGATTAAAGGGTTCTTCAAATATGATCAGTTGCAGCACCATATTAGCCTAAACTCAAACCAGGAAAACGTTTACACGGGGAGCCTACATGCAAATAGGCCTGTTATTGTCACATGATTTCTGCTTTGTCACCCGTGTCCGTGTGTGTGTGTGTGTGTGTGTGTGTGTGTGTGTGTGTGTGTGTGTGTGTGTGTGTGTGTGTGTGTGTGTGTGTGTGTGTGGTGTGTGTGTGTGGTGTGTGTGTGTGTGCGTTTTGCCGTTTGCGTGCAGGAGCTAACAACAATATGTAATAATGTCATAATACAGTGTAATAATTCTGATGTTAATGTTATGTATAAAATAATTAGCCTATATTAATAGAAAATAATGTATTCGATAGCAATTCTATGTGAATATATGTGAAATTGTGAATATGTATATATTGTTTTGGGATGTAGACTACAACAGTGATAACACTATTGAGGCATTAAAATATGAATGTAGCCGTGACGTTTAGGGCACCATTGACAGTTCTAGGATTTTCGCACACATAGGATTTTTTTAACCCAAAATATGTCATTGCATTTATTGTTGACATTTGTAAGTTGCACGTACTAGGCTATGCATGCTTACTATTCTTCAAGAATGGCAAAAAAATGTATATTTACAGTATGGATATAGAGGATAAAAGACATATAACACCAATTATATTTCAGGAGGTTTGGAAATAATTTAGCTATTGCCTTTGAAGTATATTAGAAGGATATGTGATTTGCAAGTGTTAAACCGAAGGCCTTACCGCTGTGGCTGCAAACGAAAAAATTACGAAATGAAAAAATGGCTCACGGCAAGAAAAGGAATCTTTGTTTGTCCCCCTTTGTTTACCAGGAGGACTTCTTCCTCCCATTTTACTAATTCATTTTAATGGCTTTCAAACTGGAAAATGGAAATGTTGCTCTTGCCCTCTATTTCGACAGCAGCGTCCTGGCAACATAACACTTTTCTATCATCAGGGATAAACGGCATCGAACAGTACATTCTGATAAAAAAAAACACATGATTGCTGGCCTTCCTGTCTGTCATCTCTCGGGGAAATCCTCTCCTTCAAACCCGAGCTGTGTGCTGTCAGACCTAATAATGCCGCGCATTAAGTCGAGAGAGAGAAAACGCATCAAGAGGGAAGCCACAGTGTTCTTATTTGTCCCCGTCGAAGATAAAAGGTGTTCGGCTCAGCCAGCAGCATAATTACGATTAATTGCTGCGTAGACATCTTGGTGGAATAAATCGACCAATTTGTAAATTAGTGATAGGCCTGACTCATTATGCTCTTCCTGTAAAAAACACTATGCAAATAACGTTAGGCCATATTGTGAGATGGGTTTGTATTTGCATAACCAATATGACCATCACAATAAGTAAATGTTTATCCTCAGTATAGGCTATGTGTTTACTATTAGATAGACATTCACTTGATATAAACCATCAGGGAGAAAGTCAACCTCATGATAAATTCATTTGGGAAAAATGCTTGTTTTTTAGATGTTGGGTTGGCACCTAACAAATGGTGTTCATGTAGTGACCACTTTCTCATATTGACCATGAATAACCTCAACAAAACAATGTATTCTGAGTGTTTCGGTCATTCACAATTTGGAGAAAATGATCAGAAAATCGCTTTATTGGTGTTTCTTAGTTGTTCGTTCGTTTCCAAAGATCGGTCTTAGCTTCAGGCTGTTTCAGTCAACGGAGTAATCATTAAAAAAGTAAACATCGAGTGTTTCCAGAGATGGCGAGAAGAAGAAACAGGCGAGCTTAATTAGAAAATGTGGTTTGTGTGTGTGAGTCACCTTTTAGTGCAGTAGTTTGGACTGTGTTGAATAAAATCAATTTGACTACAGAGGGTAATGGTGCAGCTCCTTGTTAATGTTTAATAATTGAGGCCAAAACTAGTTTTTTTTCGACCACACTAATTGCCAGTCAGTCCCTAGTTGTAGCCTATACCTTCACCTACCTATCCTGCTGTTATGCTATTATAGAAATCGTAATGTTTGGGTTGAGTCTTCCTTGTATTATATGATTCTGATGATTGAGAAAGATCCCTTGGCTTCAATTGAAATGAGTCAGATCAGTGAGTGTAACACAGGGATGGGCAACTTTGATGGGGTTGGAGGACACAAAAATATCTGAACTCATGAGGGGCCGCAGTTGCTCAAAATATTTAAGTTGTAGAGTTGATTTCGTCCAAATCTACACATTTTGCCATTAAGTGTAGAAAAAATGTTGCTGTTTTGCGGCAATTCTATACATTTTTCCATGGGGCGGAGAGAAAATATAGCAATTTTATAATTCATTTCATGCACATTTTTAAGTTTTAGAGTTRATTTCGTGCAATTATACTCATTTCGCCATGGGTGGAGAGGAACATTTATAGCTTTTTTGCTGGGGGGTTGATCCGAGGGCTTTCACCGCCAGCTGCCCATCCCTGGTGTAGCCTATTCATTTTAACATGTAAATAAACAGCAATGTTTTGTTATTGTGACCGTAATACTGTATASTCTATATGGATGCCTGGATGATTTACGTTCCAAACTTTTACGCAGAGTCGTTGTGCGTAAAAGTGCGTAGGTTTTGGTGAAGGGTTAGCCTAGCTCTGCTATGAGCAAACAAGGAACGCCGTTTGGTGATGTTTGGGGGACTGTGGATGCTCATTGCTCCCCTTCTGATGGATATTACGGTCGGTGACCCTCGTTAGACAGCTGTGTTTCGGTGACCCATCTAAGACAGCTGCGTGTGGTATCTATCTGCGTTCGCTTTCCCCTCGCCACTTCCCACACAAAGTAGCGGTGGAAATCCATCGACGCCTGTAAGTCTGTGAAGAGCCTATGGGTTTGAGTTCTGGAGAAGAGAGACACTTTTAAATGCTTCTGCTGGACTAGACTGGCAAGTCCCCACGTCCCAAACGTTTATGAAAACAGAGCTCTACAATCAAGGAGGTGACATTGCATACATATATCTCTGCAGAGATATGAATGTGTTTTCTGCGGGCTACATGTTAACGCTCAATTACGATTAAACATATGTCGATATGTTCAACACAGAGAAAATCGTCACAAACACATGTGACTCAAAGACATACAGACACAGACACACACACGCGCGCAGACACACACAGATGCGACAGGCTAGCATAAAGACAGGCAGCCATAGTCATACACACATGCACGCATTCACACACACACAAACACACACACACACACACACACACACACACACACACACACACACACACACACACACACACACACACACACACACACACACAGTTCCTGTTCGAAGAGACTTATAAGGCAATAGGCCTTTACCTCAGTAATAATGTTTGATAGTAACCACTGTTATTATTATTATTAGTCATAGTAGTATTAATATTTGTAGTATTAGTATTATTATTAGTAGGCTATAGTATTTATTTTAAAATGTGTTGTATAGGCTATTCATATTGTGCATTATGTTTCTCTAAAAGGCAGACTTTTTGTGCAAGTAACTCATGCAGTTGCAGTTTAGGAATCCATGCCTATTCCCAGTGGTTTGACGTTTGAGTGATTTTAGAGAGTGATCTATTACCGTTTGTAGGACAGCTTGAATTAAAGACCACTTCTGTAAATCATCACAACCATTGATTTCAAGCTGAAGGTCAATCACCTACTACTCAGCCCAAAGCTAAAATATTTTTTCATAGCTGCCATTTGATCATTATAATATAAACATTTGGTCAATTTGAGGCATAATCTCCCCTGAATTAGGCCCCAAAATAGAAATAGCTATAGCCATTTAGGTATTGAAAAGAGAGCAACATATGTAACTATGCCTATCTATTTTTTACATGTATGTGAGTATGTAGCTATGTACGTATGCCAAGAGTATTCTCACAGTCTCATGTCAGAATTAGAAATTCATCCATGTTTCTCAAATGTCAAATTTCAAATTTGTTCCAAATGTCAAATTTCGAAGTGTTTAATTTTAAGCTTAGGCATTAACTCAAAATGTTGGAATCAGAGGCAGATGCTTGTGCCCATCCACCATCCCCGTCCACAAGGCCCTAGCAAAACCGAACCCTACTTGAAGGTAACAGCACTCACTGTTGCCCCTAGTGGCCGGTTTCCACGTCATCGCCCGAGGTCCTCAGACATGGATGGACGTCGAATACTGATTTGTATCACAGGTGATCTAGCTGTGTATGTATGTACAGTACCAGTCAAAAGTTTGGACACACCTAATAATTCAAGGGTTTTTCTTTATTTTACTATTTTCTACACTGTAGAATAATAGTGAAGACATCAGATATAACACATGTGGAATCATCTAGTAACCAAAAAAGTGTTAAACAAATCAAAATATATTTTAGATTTTAGATTCTTCGATGTAGCCACCCTTTGCCTTGATGGCAGCTTTGCACACTCTTGGCATTCTCTCAACCAGCTTCATGAGGTAGTTACCTGGAATGCATTTCAATTAACAGGAGTGCCTTGTTAAAAGTTTATTTGTGGAATTTCTTTCCTTCTTAATGCTTTGAGCCAATACGTTGTGTTGTGACAAGGTAGGTGTGGTATACAGAAGATAGCCCTATTTGGTTAAATACCAAGTCCATATTATGGCGAGAACAGCTCAAACAAGCAAAGAGAAATGACAGTCCATCAATACTTTAAGACATGAAGGTCAGTCAATCCAGAACATTTCAAGAACTTTGAATGTTTCTTCAATGTTTCTCAACATCAAGTGTTCAGAGGAGAATTGCTGAAAATAAACCACTACTAAAGGACACTAAGAAGAAGAAGAAATTTGATTGGGGCAAGAAACACAAGTAATGGACATTAGACCGGTGGAAATCTGTCCTTTGGTCTGATTAATCCAAATTTGAGATCTTTGGTTCCAACCGCCGTGTCTTTGTGAGATGCAGAGTATGTGAACGGATGATCACCAAATGTGTGGTTCCCAACGTGAAGCATGGAGGAGGAGGTGTGATGGTGTGGGGGAGCTTTGCTGGTGACAGTCTGGGATTTATTTAGAATTCAAGGCACACTTAACCAGCATGGCATCCACAGGATTCTGCAGCGATACGCCATCCCATCTGGTTTGCGCTTAGTGGGACTATCATTTGTTTTTCAACAGGACAATGACCCAACACACTTCCAGGCTGTGACCAAATAGGAGAATGATGGACTGCTGCATCAGCTGACCTGGCCTCCACAATCACCCAACCTCAACCCAGTTGAGATGGTTTGGTATGAGTTGGACCACAGAGTGAAGGAAAAGCAGCCAACAAGTGCTCAGCATATGTGGGAAATCCTTCAAGACTGTTGGAATAGCATTACAGGTGAAGCTGTTTAAGAGAATGCCAAGAGTGTGCAAAGCTGCCATCAAGGCAAAGGGTGGCTACTTTGAAGAATCTAAAATATATTTTGATTTGTTTAACACTTTTTTTAGTTAATGCATGATTCCATATGTGCTATGTCATAGTTATGACATCTTCACTATTATTCTACAAAGTAGAAAATAGTAAAAATAAAGAAAAAATCTTGAATGAGTAGGTGTGTCCAAACTTTTGACTGGTACTGTATGAATGTATGAATGTATCTATGTATACTTTATGAAATTGTTCAGCATCAATATAAGCAAATATACTTAATCTGAAAAAAATTATGATTATAGCAATTGTGTACATTGCATTTATAGCTTACTACTTAGAAATATAAATGCACCACATCATCATATTTGAAATGTTATGTTTCCCCCAAAAAAACGATAGCCTACGTCCATCATCACACTGTGTCCTCAGAACATTTAAAACAAACAAATCCAGTGATCTTTCATTATTTTCATCACCTCAATAATCTCCACTGGTGTACAGCTTCCTATCACGCCTGCGGGACACTATACGTTACATTTCCACATTTCACAGAAAACATGTTCGGAGGTCATACAACTGTCACGGTAGGTAGGTGATGCTTCGGTCTCTCCAAAAGGTAATGAATTATAATATCTTAAGTGTTAACTAATAAAGTACCGAGATAGTGAAGCAACAGCACGGAAAAGCCCCTCAATGTTTGGCTTGTGCCATTCAAATCCGATTAGATAAGGTATGGATCTGGTTTCTGTCCTGCGTGTTGAGGTGAAACTCGGGATGAGGCATTCAGGGATGGCGACGTCTAGGCTGTTATATCTCAGGTAAAGCCTGTTCTAATTCCCTTATTTAGGTTCCTAAGAATTGCACTGATTTAATTTATCTGAATAAATACATAAATCCCCATATAGCCTTTACCAAGAAAAATACGAAAWATTGTCAAATCTATCATGCAGAAGACGTGTCTTTCTCTGGGGTCTCTTACCTTTATGATGTCCATATAGAGGTATCCTAAAATGTCTCGTTTTTTTATGAAGGCCTTGGTTTAAAATCCGATATCAAAAGGCATTTCATATATTTCATATCTACCAACTGTCTCTGTGCTTCTCGCTTGGTCCACTGCTGGAAAATGATTATCCGGCTGGGTTGTGCACTTTTTAAATGCCACAAAGTAAATAACAAGCCTGGCAATAATAGCAAGGTACCAAGTTCTTGTTATAGAAAGGGAGAAAATTGAAACTAAACGCTGCATTTAGACAACCATTTTTGATAAGAGGATAATTGAGGCGACACTGGCGTATAATTAGGGGATAATTTATGCTATATACAGTTTTATTCCACCTTCCCAAAATAAACCCAGTCCATAATCATTACAGGCGAAATGGTCTTAATTTTATAGCTCCAATTGGAATGATGTGTGGTGTTTAATCAAAGAGGTTTTGGTTTTAAATGATTGCGACAATAATTGCCTTTTCATCACCATTTTGAAATAAATTAATGCCACACTTTGGGAAAAAACGTGTTGACGATAATGAAAAAAGAAATAATGTGCCTATGTGAAAGTAAATTTAAAGACCGTTTTATTGCATTTGCATTGATAGTTTATATTGCAACAGATTTTGCCAAACCGCAAACTGTATAATTTGCATGTATTTCATACACTCTTAGAAAAAAAGTATCTGAATTGAACCCAAAAAAGATTCTATGCTTGCTTCATATATGGCACCCCTTTAGGTTATATATAGAACCGAAATTGGTTCCATATAGAACCCTATATGGAATCCAAGGGTTCTATGTGGAACCAATTTTGGTTCAGTGAAGAAGAACACATGGGGTTCTATATCGAACACTTAGGGGTGCCATATATGAAGCAAGCAATAGAACCCGTTTAGGTTCTATCCAGAACCTTTTTTTCTAAGAGTGTAGGCCTACTGAATAAAGGATACAATCGGTTAACCACGACATCCACTCTTCCTATCTGCAATAGGACTGCATTGTTGTTGTCATCTTGTTGATTTGTTGCATGTCATTTTCTTTGAATAACCTAATCATTACGACAGTATGGAAATTGTGTCAGTATATTTCCAGGGTGGTGATACGGTGTGTTCAAAATTATATTCGTTCGTTAGGCTAAATCAAACCGTGGGCTGTGCGTAATTTGGGGTTGAGGATTCATCCTTAAACAAATTGACTATTCCAAAGGGCTTCTATAATTATTATACAAGCTTCTTGTGTTTGACTATTGTCTGTAGGACTTAGGTTATCCTAGTTGTGGCTGCGGTGGGAGTTGGTAAGGTGGGTTAACTTGCGCTGAAGTCTCCGTGAAGCACACAACTGATGACGTTGGGTTGAATGACCAATCGGAAGGCGCTGCCCTTTGGAGACAAACCATTTTACTTGTAGTGTCTGCATCAAGTCTGGAAGCAAGGATTCAATTTTAACAGAATCCACCTTAAATCTCTGCCTTAACTTTGCGCTTAACTTTGCGCCATACCGAGTGAGAAAATCAGAGGAGGAAAAAAATCGAAGAAACTAAGAAATTCAGGTGTTAATGGGACAATATCTGTCCGTTGAGGAGAGAGAGACAACAACACAGCGAGAGAACCCATTTGGACTTGAGAGAGGGGGTGAGTGCTCTCAAGGTAGAAAATTTGATGATGACCATGACTACGATGGCTGACGGTCTGGAGGCTCAGGACTCGTCAAAGTCTGCTTTCATGGAGTTTGGTCAGCAGTCTCACTCACAACAGAGCTCTCCGTCGATGGCCGCCAGCCACTACCCGCTGCACTGTCTCCATTCCGGGTCGCACCCAGCTCACCATCAGCACGATAACTCTTCGTACTCCGGAACAAATTCCTACAACAGGTCGCTACCGTACTCCTACGTGAGCCACCCCCACCACAGCCCGTACCTGCCGTCCTACCACAACAACACAACTGGCGGCCAGGCAAGGTTAGACGGCACAGGTAAGACTCTTTCCATTCATGAGAAGAAATATGCTGAATGTCGTTTTCATGAACAGCGATAAAAATGCGAATGCTTATTTATTTCTTATCAAATCGGTCAAGAACGAGATAAAGCCAAATAAACGTCCAGCAGATCATTGAATTTCGAAATAATTTTGAAATTGTGTCTGAATTACATGTTATCTGTTGACTCGTTTTTTTTCTACATCGATGTTTATTTCATGGTGTCTCTTGCTTTAGAACACTCCCCCAGATCCCATTCTATGGCCATGCTTTGCACGGGGTATAATGACAAAAGACGAATCCTCACGAATTATTCTTGGAATTAGGCGGTCTACTCGCTTTGAAAGTTGTAATTAGCATTTAATTGACATGTCATTATGAGCAATATCCTAAATATGACAGAGGATTCAAGGATGATTACAATCAGATTGAGCAAATGTGACATGTGAATATGTATTAGTGGTCTGGATTTAATATAACTAAATGTATCATATTTTCCTTATTAGATAGACCTATTTAGCCATTTAAATTGGAACTTATTATAATCTACGAAATGAAAAAACATGCTTTGGGGAATTCTTAACAATTTGTTGTGTAATATTTTTGGTCTTATGTAGTGGACTAACATTGCCCTTTTTTGTTGCAGAGCAGCAAAAAACAACAGTGATTGAAAACGGAGAAATTCGTTTCAACGGGAAAGGCAAGAAGATTCGCAAACCTCGGACGATTTATTCTAGTTTGCAGCTTCAAGCTTTAAATCATCGTTTCCAGCAAACACAATACCTTGCCCTGCCAGAACGCGCTGAGCTGGCTGCATCTCTCGGACTAACACAGACACAGGTATTTACAACACAAGAATTATTATACAGAAGGGTATAAATTATGGTATTATTATTAGCCATTTATTATCATGTATTACTCGTATTATTATTAGGCATATATCATTAGCATGTATTATTATTATTACTACCCAACAATTGCTCTGGGTGTTGTGTTGCATTGTAATACTGTCTTGTAGATGTTCTAATAATATTCAACATTTCTATTGGTCTATAAGCCTATTTATTAACATGTTAATTAATACATATTTTAATGATTGTAACATTATCTGTTATCTGGTCTTCCGTTGCCTTCCTGTTATCTCGTGCAGGTAAAGATATGGTTCCAGAATAAAAGGTCAAAGTTCAAGAAGCTGCTGAAGGCAGGTGGCAACCCGCAGGAGAGCGACCCTACTATGCCTAGTTCCATCGGCCTGTCTCCCCGCTCTCCAGCAATTCCTCCCATATGGGATGTTTCAGCGTCCAGCAAAGGAGTAAACATGGCGGCCAACGGCTACATGCCCGGTTATTCTCACTGGTACTCCTCCCCACATCAAGAGACAATGCAGAGATAGACTGCGCAAAGGGCGGGGAGGCCCGAGGCCTGACTCGAGACTTTCGAACCTTTATAGTTTTACCTGCACAATTGATTTCCATCAGCCTCGAGACAAAAGTGTTGTCCCATTCGAACAGAGATTCCTTGGCGAAAGGGTCTGCTTGTGAAGGATACTTGGGGACAAAGTCTCTGTGATATGACACACGATAAAGGAACTAACCGTATTAACTTACCAATGACTGTTCAGTGGGATTGCCTTTGTTATGCTTTCATTCATGTCAACATCTGACTGTCAATATACCAAATATAGGCTATCACTGACATTTAGCCCAACACTTGGGCACGGAATGGAGTACACTTGCGGGTTGAACATTATGCCATCTTATATTGTTGAAATCTAAACTTCACTTTGACTGAGTGTTTTTCTCGAACATGCAAAACAAAGCATTCTCTCTGTATATATATTCATCAATTTTAGTTGTACATACACTTTTTATGTTTTGTCTTTCATAAATGGAGTAAACCTTGACTTAAAACAAAGTTTCGTGTTTTGTACTGAAAGATAACATGATTGATATATGTCATACATGACTGATGAGCCCTTCCTTGTCGAGGTCCTATGGACGGTCTAAAATGTAGGTCCCATAGGTTTTTCATTCAAATATTACAGGCTATCCATCATAACACTATGTTTCCTCTTCATAAAATATAAATGTCCAACGCACTACAAACGAACAAAATAGCCTATAGTCAAATACATTAAACAACACTTGAGGAAATGAACTTACCCTGTTCCGCTTTATCAATTTATCCCGCTAAAGATGGTCGCTCCATGTCCAGTTAATCTTGTGATTTTCTGCCTCAATTATTAGAAGTATTGACAAAATGTTTTTCTCCTCTCTGCCTGTCCTAAAGCAAGACGCTAAATGCCAAGCTCCACGGGATCGATCTTTAACAAAGCATCCAGCTGCAGTCCCGTTCAATATGAAGGAGATATTTGGGACAATTTATGTGTTTTATCCAAGTGAGGCTTTTTTTCCATTCTCATAAATGCAGGCATAATTAGGGTAATTTTTGATGCAAGCCCGCTGATTACAACGTTTTTACCGTCAAAGATAATTACCTGTAATTTTCTACCACTTTTAATACTAAAAGGCATCTTTATTTGGATTTGAGGTAGCACAGACGGAACAAAAGAGGGAAATTATTAGGTTATTCATATACAAATTGCTGAGAGCAGTGAACGGTTGGGATATTATCTGAAATTACAATGTTGAAAAGAAGAATGTGAAAGTGTCTGCAGCTGTCAAATCGTGGATGCCCCACTGGCACACAGTATACCTGCATGGGCCCCACTTAACTATATGCCTATATTTGCAAATATATATATATAGTTTGATTTATTGCCCAAACTCTCGTAAACAACCTTTCACTTAAAAAGTTCCTATATTTACCGAGAGTTACTCGTAAAGCAGAAAAGTGCGTGGTGTGCGGAATTTCTTCTACCAAAGTATTTTCACACCCAAAGGACTGCCCGCAAATCACTTGCTTTTACAATAAATAAGCTTATATCGTCATAAATCTGTCATGCATTTTAAAGGATATTTTGAAAATCGTTGCAATAGGAAGAGTCAATGTGCATCAGAACTGTGAAAAGGCTCAAACAATGCACATGTTTAATATTATGTAAGTCAATTGATTAATATTATATGAACAAAAATATAGAGCTCAGATAGAAAGCAGCTGGAAGTGACAGAGGGAACAGAAGACATAATGAGAAAATCAGAACTAGCGCTAGAAAGGGGGGGTAAGGGAGGGAGGGAGGGAGATGACAACACTCCTGTGTGGTTTTCTGGCCAAGATATAGATTGATGCAATATGTTCCAGGATAACCTGATCATATTTGATCAGTTTGGCTTCTTGATTGCAATTGATGATGAAATCTGAATTGGCAAAGGTTCTCTTTGCATATAGGCCTATGGAAATAACATTGTCCGAAACGCCTGGCAAATACATAGGCTAGAATGAAAGTCAATATTTACGGGCTAGTGTTGAATGCATGCTTCTCAGATTTGATCCATTGTCGTTGTTTTATTTAGCGCGTAAGACATGGGTTATTTATCACAAAAATATAAGAATATATTCAAAATGTAACCTAGAATAAGGTAGGTTAAATACCTTTAGCCTAGGCTATACAAAACGAATGCAATCGGTATTTAAAAATTCTAAAACGAAAGGATCCAACAATCTTTCATCAAGTGATTCACAGAGAAAAAACAGCCTTACCTTCATATGATTCTTTAGCCTACAATAGTGTTAGCAGTGGTCAAAAAGGTTGGACTTCGAATGGGAACACTGTCTGCGACAGTACACGGTTCTAGTGCTCGTGGTTGAGTAAGCATATCCAGGTGTGAAAGTGCTTGAACACCCCGGTACCTCTTATATATTGCCTGCAAAATTAGCTGTTATTACTGTCACTGTTTAGTGATGGTGAGCTAGAAAAAAGCCTTCTGCAATCAAGAAGCAAGCGCATCTTTGCAAATTATAGGTAATTGTCAATGTCCAGATTATGATAATGGAGGCCTAATCCTGGAGTATAATTATTTTTGAGTGTTACGGTTGAAGCTGTCCAGTAAAGCTAACTGTCATTATTTAGACTCGATTTGTAGGGGAGTGGAACATGTTCAGTTGGAATTTAACGTGGCTCTTGATATAATGGCATGGTGTGTGCGTGCGCGTGTGTGTGTGTTGGGGGACGGGGGGTGGAGGGGGCATAAACAGTAATATGAAAATCAAACGTAGAGTTCTCGAGCACTGGCAGTGTAATTATGGGACCACGTGCACTACGTCGAGGTTTCGGATTAGCGTTCAGCAAACCATTTTATTTTTTGCACAATGATTTCAGCTGAACATTCCCAAGTGCATTAGTTGTTTTCTACGGCTATATTCAGCCAGMACAGTCAGGTCCGTGGGAAAATCAGAGGAGACGGGCATTCAGTTGCATGCACACCATGTTAACATTGGTGTATTGTTTATTATGCATTGTGTATCCTTAGGTCAGATGCTTCGCAACATTATTTTGTGTCCAGGCCAGATTTAGTTTGTGGTAAACGTGTCCTCTCCCTGTGTGTGTGTGTGTGTGTGTGTGTGTGTGTGTGTGTGTGTGTGTGTGTGTGTGTGTGCGCGCGCGCGCGTGTGTGTGTGTGTGATTGTTTCTTGGTTGATTCGTTTAAATAGGCTATTGGTGCATAATGATAACATGTTTTATGTAAAGTCTGGAACAAGAACCCAATTACAACACATTCATAGGCCTTGATTTTCGCTTCAGTGGAGTATAGTTTGTTTAGTGGTATTCAGTGGCAATACTCGTTGTAGGAGGCCTACTGCTGGTAGTTAATGATATGTTCAAATGTTGAAGATTTTATTTTACCCGGAAGGTCTGACGGAGGTGGGCTGTGGCCGGGAGTGGCAGAGCTCTGGAGCCGGTTTGCCCCCACAGGAATGCAAATTGTCTCAGATCTTCGTACCGCCCATTCGCCTCCTCTCTGCCATTCAAAGCAACTAATTCTAGGGGACAAAAAGAGAGCACGGCTGCAGACTGTCTGCCAGACCGACACCCACATTCTTTGGGGGAGGTTGAAATCCAGATGCAACTCCAAAACACGAGACTGAAATGTGCTAACATGATTTAAAGAATAGGCATAATAATAATACATGTATAGTAGAATTAACCTGCAAGAAAATAGTATCAACAACAATGTCTGTATCTTTACAATAATCTGATTTAAATCGTGTGAATTATTGATTATTTTGTTTGGTTTTACATCTCGTTCACCACGGACAACAAGAACAAACTAAATAATATGTTTTGTTATGACTGTTTAATAAAGTAGTAACAACAGCATACCATTCCTTGAATATTTGTCTTTCAGAGGAACATCATTTACAACTCTAATAATGCAATAGTAGGCCTGTACCTGCAATCAATTCATCCACATTTAACTGGATGTCAAAACCAATAGACACTCATAAACTATGATGCTCTCTTCGATACGGTTCTGTTTCAGTCCGTTATGGATCCGCTCAAAACATAATGTACTCTGGGCATGTAATATGCGCATAACCATAAAACAGGTTGTAGTACTAAACATGAATAACTACATGACATGACACAAAACAAATCCAGCCTAACCTTTTGGCATACCAGCAGGTAACTCCCCCTGAGAATTCCGCGCTTGTTGAAAATGAAAAATAGCCTACTTGTAGGCCTATAGCTTAAGGTCAGTATACACATCTCCTTGTTGATCGTTTTGTCCCCAAATTAATATTTAAAGTCAATCACAAATGTGCAGAACTGACCAAATATGTCACGCAGACAGCCCAGGCAATTCATCTCGAGTTTGATCTGTACGTGGATTTAAAGTGTCTCAGAATGTGGGCAAATTTTGTAATGTTACGGGGTCATTGATTTTCCGTGCGAATAGCCTAATTATGAGGGAGGACTTGTGGGAGGGCTATCAGTAATTGTTTTTTGTCTAATTCATAATTCAGGAGTGCGCCATTAAAAGTCTCTGGGTTGCATTGTCGATTTAAAACGTTTAATTAGTCTTCCAAAATGCAATAAATTACATGCACACATTTACACATTATACACGTTCTTCTATGACTGTCATCAATACATTGCATATTCCTCTGGACATTTTAAACACGAGTCCCATACAATGTAAATATTTGTTGAACTGGGTTTCAGTATAACGTCCCAGATCCAAGAACCAAAGAGTGCTGTATCGAGTTGGGGGCCTGGAGGTGAGAATTCATGGCACCAGCCGTGGAGTACCAAGACGCGGAGTTTTCCAAAAAGGTGGAGGCCGCGGGGTTGATGTTCTGCGCCTGGTGGCTGTGAGGCCTGGACGGGCCATGGGTGTCCCAGACGGCGGGGGACTGCGGAGAGTTGCATGCCATAGGGTCGCTGGAGCTCGGACTGTGTTCCGGTGGAAGCTCACCATTCTTCATAATTTTCTTCAGTTTCGACCTTTTGTTCTGGAACCAGATCTTGACCTTGGGATGGATGAGAAATATGTCAAAGTGAGTTAAAATAACAGCATATTAACATCCCAGAATGCCATTATACAAAAGTATGCATACGAATTAAGCTTTCGATCATTTTTCAATAATTCATTACGCACACTTTACGCATTACATGTATATTGAAAACACAAGGCAAATTTGAACTGATAATTTTGATTTAAAAAACTAAAACAGAATGAAACTGAACACTCAATGAAAAAGAGAAAAGTAACCTATTTACCTGCGTTTGCGTGAGTCCCAACGAAGCCGCGAGCTCTGCTCTCTCTGGCAGCGCGAGGTACTGTGTGTTCTGAAATCTCCGCTGCAGGGCAGCTAGCTGAAAACTGGAGTAGATTGTCCGTGGTTTTCTGACTTTCTTGGGCTTTCCGTTTACCATCCTCACTTCAGGTTCTGCTACTTCTTTTTCTGAAAGAAAGAAATCAATTGCTTTATCTGTGGTGTACTAACAAAGTATTTGCATAACACAGTCATATTTCCTGGGTATTCCATCTATTTCAGAGCGATCAAATCAAGAGTACATCTGTCGATTTATAGGCGGATATTGAAGCCAATGCGTCTCGCAAAGAATCTAACGAGTAAAGGAAAAGTACGTCCTTTTTACAGAATAACTTCGGTGAAAACTTTGTGCCCCTTTACCAAATTTGATTTCAAGAATTTTACCATGATGAAAAAATAGCCTACCCCAGTTTGAAATACACGCATGTAAAAATGGTGTGAGGTCGAACACAACACATATTTGATTCAATAATAATAATAATAATAATAGCCTAATACAAATTCAATAAAACATTGTGTAATTACCTTGCGGACTTAATGGTTGTGGTTGTACTCTGCTATAAGTTCCAGCATATTGGTGGTAAGCAGAGGCTGTGTATGCGCTGTAGTCTGGGTATGTTTTTGCAGGGTAATTTCCCGCAGATCCGTTTACGCCGTGGTACTGGTATTGATAGGCATTGAGAGGTTTCCCATACGAGGTGGAATTAGGCGAACAATAGCCATGGTGCACTGCTCCAGCCGGGCTATAGTAGCCAGAATCCGTGGCCGTAGACTCGGGTAGCGTGGGGGATTCCTGAGACGGGTGGTGCATTGTGGTGGAAACCTGAAAAGGGTTCTGGAAGTCGGCAGGTTTGAAACTCGGAATCCTTCGGTCGAATACTCCAGTCATAGTTCGAAAGCAGCAACGTTAAATGGCAGTCTAACTCCAATGAGACGTCTGAAGACTGACTGAAGACTACACTTGCATTGTGTGATATGTGCTTACACCGACGGGGTCTCTCGAACTTCTGCCAGCCCCTCAGCAAAGACTTGGTTAAATCCTAAATTGCGCTCTTACGCACTGCAGGGAGGATCTGGTTCCATTGGCCAAGGCGCGCAGACAGCATACACCCCAACTCGCTCGACCAGTTTGCCATAGGCGATATACGAGTCAGGCTACTTTGTTGTGTTTTTACTATCAATCAAAACGGGCAATTAAACTGGGTGTCATGTCATCGATTGACAATTTAGGGTGGTAAATTGCAGTTTCCAAAACGTCCACAAGAATATATCAGTCTATCATGAGCTTCAGTATTAAAACATTACGACTGTTGTGTTGCCTGCCATTAATAATTCAGCTTTCGACAAGAAACGAAACAAAAAAATGAAATTACTACAGTATTTATCTTAAAATGTCTCATGATTGGACTTAATGCAGAGACAGAAATGAAACAGTTTCGATTGTCACAACATAAAATGCAGGTGATGCAACGAACAGATAAAACTAGATCTGTGTTTTACTTGCATATTCATAAATGAAGAAGAAACAAGTGTTTTTGTGTGATTTTACCCCATATTGTCAGCCTAAAGGCCTATATGCCCATTCATTTGTAGGCCTATGTTAATTTTAAGGTCACAGCAAGGTCTACCTCATCCTCATAAAGATGAACATTTCTGCATACAATTTATTATTAGGCTATATCACACATTTCTCTTACCACGGTGGAAAATCTATGGAAACTACCTAATTAAACTCGATTATTTGTCCGTCAACAACGGCCACGTTTAACCACACCGAAAATGCATTGAAACAACGGAAACAGACAACATTAATTTATTTTATCACTATGTTCACTAAGCTCTGTGGATGTTGCACGCAACTGAACAACGCGCGTATTGTAGTAAAATGGCGCCGCTCGGTGGTGAATGAGGGAACGTATGATCACTTTGTGCGAAGCAGGAATCAGTTTAAAATGGCGCCGCTCGGTGGTGAATGAGGGAACGTATCATAACTTGGTGCGAAGCAGTGGAATCAGCGTCAGCCACACGCGACAAGACATTCCAAGAAAATATTTGGGGACCGGGCATCATTCGTAGCCGGATACTCAACGTAGTTGGCTATTGTTGCATACTGTATGTAATCAATCAATTAAGACTAAAACATGCCAAATCCAAAATAATGAAGGTTTCTTTAATTGTTATAGGTCTATTCATTGTAGACCTACTCCATCCAGCATTTTGGATTTGAGATCAAACGTTTCATATGAGGCGACAGTACCGAATGTTAACTTTATTTGAGGGTATTTCCATACATATCTGTTTTACCGTTCAGAAATGTTGCCCAATATTAACTGAATGGTGAATGATGACTGGAGTCATTTTCTTTCTAAGTCTATAATAAAGATGTTTCTGAACACTTCTACATGAATCCTGATAATGTCATGAAAAATTAATAGGCCTAATGAGTGAGATGCCATTCAGAGGCTACAACAAAACATGCAAACTTTTCACCATTACCTAACAGGGGAGGTTAGCATTATTATAAAAATAATGGTCCCATTATTATCCCATGTTTCATGAGCTGAAATAAAAGATCACAGAAATTTTCCATGTGCACAAAAAGCTTTCTCTCAATTTTTGTGCACAAATTTGTTTATATTCCTGTTAGTGAGCATTTATCGTTTGCCAAGATAATCCATCCACCTGACAGGTGTGGAATATTAAGAAGCTGATTAAACAGCATGATCATTACACAGGTGCACCTTATGCTGGGGACAATAAAAGGTCACTCTAAAATGTGCAGTTTTGGCACACAACACAATGCCACAGATGTCTCAAGTTTTGAGGGAGCGTGCAATTAGCATGTTGACTGCAGAAATGTTCACCAGAGCTGTGGCCAGAGGTTTGAATGTTAATTTCTCTACCATAAGCCACCTCAAACGTTGTTTTAGAGAATTTGGCAGTATGTCCAACCGGCCTCACAACCGCAGACCAAGTGTAACCACACAAACCCAGGACCTCCACATCAAGCTTCTTCACCTGCGGGATCATCTGAGACCAGCCAGCCGGGCAGCTGATGAAACTGAGGAGTAATTCTGTCTGTAATAAAGCCCTTTGTGGGGAAAACCTCATTCTGATTGGCTGGGCTTGGCTCCCCAGTGGGTGGGCCTGGCTCCCAAGGACACCTACAGCACCCAATGTCACAGGAAGGCCAAAAAGATCATCAGGACAACAACCACCTTAGCCACTGCCTGTTCACTCCGCAATCATCCAGAAGGTGAGGTCAGTACAGGTGCATCAAAGCTGGGACCGAGATGCCATCAGACTGTTAAATAGCCATCACTAGCACCTTAGAGGCTGCTGCACTATATACATAGATTTGAAATCACATGCCACTTTTATAATGGAATGCTAGTCACTTTAATAATGTTTACATATTTTGCATTACTCATAAGTATGTACTGTATTCTATTCTATTCTACTGTAATTTAGTCTATGCTGCTCCGATTTTGCTCGTCAAAATATTTATATACTCTTTATTCAATTCCTTTACTTTAGATGTGTGTATTGTGTGTATTGTTGTGAAATTGTTAGATATTACTTGTTAGATATTACTGCACTGTTGGAGCTAGAAACACAAGCATTTCGCTACACCCACAATAACATCAGCAAAACATGTGCATGTGACCAATACAATCTGATTTGATTTGAAGTGGGTGGGGCTATCCCCTCCCAGGCCCACCCATGGCTGTGCCCCTGCCCAGTCATTTAATATCCAAAGATTAGGGCCTATTAATTTATTTCAATTGACTGATTTCCTAACATAAACTTCAACTCAGTAAAATCGCTGAAATTGTTGCATGTTGTGTTAATATTTTTGTTCAGTATAGAAGTTTTCAAAAACATATTCTAAACTCAGCAAAAAAAGAAACGTCACTTTTTCAGGACCCTGTCATTCAAAGATAATTCGTAAAAATCCAAATAACTTCACAGATCTTCATTGATAAGGGTTTAAACACTGTTTCCCATGCTTGTTCAATGAACCATAAACAATTAATGAACATGCAGCTGTGGAACGGTCGTTATGACACTAACAGCTTACAGACGGTAGGCAATTAAGGTCACAGTTATGAAAACTCAGGACACTAAAGAGGCCTTTCTACTGATTCTGAAAAACACCAAAAGAAAGATGCCCAGGGTTCCTGCTCATCTGCGTGAACGTGCCTTAGGCATGCTGCAAGGAGGCATGAGGACTGCAGATGTGTTCAGGGTAATAAATTGCAATGTCCGTACTGTGAGACGCCTAAGACAACGCTACAGGGAGACAGGACGGGCAGCTGATCGTCCTCGCAGTGGCAGACTACGTGTAACAACAATTGCACCGGATTGGTACATCCGAACATCACACCTGCGGGACAGGTACAGGATGGCAACAACAACTGCCCGAGTTACACCAGGAACACACAATCCCTCCATCAGTGCTCAGACTGTCCGCAATAGGCTGAGAGAGGCTGGACTGAGGGCTTGTAGGGCTGTTGTAAGGCAGATCCTCACCAGATATCACCGGCAACAACGTCGCCTATGGGCACAAACCCACCGTTGCTGGACCAGACAGGACTGGCAAAAGTGCTCTTCACTGACGAGTCAAAGTTTTGTCTCACCAGGGATGATCGGATTCGCATTTATCATCGAAGGAATGAGCGTTACACTGAGGCCTGTACTCTGGAGCGGGATCGATTTGGAGGTGGAGGGTCCGTCATGGTCTGAGGCGGTGTGACACAGCATCATTGGACTGAGCTTGTTGTCATTGCAGATAATCTCAACGCTGTGCGTTACAGGGATGACATCCTCCTCCCTCATGTGGTATACTTCCTGCAGGCTCATCCTGACATGACCCTCCAGCATGACAATGCCACCAGCCATACTACTCGTTCTGTGCATGATTTCCTGCAAGACAGGAATGTCAGTGTCCTGCAATGGCCAGCGTAGAGCCCGGATCTCAATCCCATTGAGCAAGTCTGGGACCTATTGGATTTGAGGGTGAGGGCTAGGGCCATTCCCCCCAGAAATGTCCAGGAACTTGCAGGTGCCTTGGTGGAAGAGTGGGGTAACATCTCACAGCAAGAACTAGCAAACCTGGTGCAGTCCATGAGGAGGAGAAGCACTGCAGTACTTAATGCAGCTGGTGGCCACACCAGATACTGACTGTTACTTTTGATTTTAACGGGACACATTATTCCATTTCTGTTAGTCACATGTCTGTGGAACTTGTTCAGTTTATGTCTCAGTTGTTGAATCTTGTTATGTTCATACAAATATTTACACATGTTAAGTTTTCTGAAAATAAATGCAGTTGACAGTGAGAGGACGTTTATTTTTTTCTGAGTTTATTCTTACTTACAATAAAACTGGCACCAAATTTGTACAGGACATTATTCAGTTCCTATTTGGCAAAACATAATCCAAAGCACAATCAACTGCAAATGCATCCAACGACTTTGTAGAGTCACAAGCTTGACGTAGTCATTGCTTGCTAGGAATATGGGACTAAACACTTAAAATGTTGACTCCTTTAATACACTAAAAGTGAATTTATTCAAATACTTCAAATGGGGAGACTAGATACATAAAGTGCTTTCATTTCTAAATGGTAAAACAGATAGGAAAGGGGGATACCTAGTCAGTAGTACATACATACATACTGTATGTATGAAAATACCCTAAAATAAAAGGTGATATTCTGTACTGGCGTCTAATATGAAACATTCTAGCTCAATTCTAAAATGCTGGAGTATAGAGTAAGACAACAAAATGTAACTTCACTGTCCAAATACTTATGGAGTGAAGTGTAAATAGGCCTATGAGGTAGTCTAATGATTMGATTTGTTTGTTCATATTGACCTAATAAGTTAATGGGATGAGTCCTCTGAATAGAATAGGATTAGTGTCCATTTTGTGAAATACAGAAATATGTCTATCTCAACCCCACCAAATACACACACTTGGAGAGGCACACGGTTAGCCACCAGGGAGCAGCACCCCTGGATCAAGAGCAGTTTTAGGTAGTTAAGTGACTTGCTCAAGGGCACAATGGCAGGAAATGGTGCCAGGGGTAAAACGCAGCAGCCCACAGCAGGTTGCCAGTTCAGTTCTGTATTTTTTCAGAAATTTCTGGCTACTGGTCTGTCTCTCCAACCTCTAGGCCACCTGCCACCCCATTGATGTTGATCTCTTTCTGGTAGGCCTAAGTTTACAAGTGGAAGTGAATTGTTTTGAGGAGTTGGCTGGGCCCCTAAACTCAGTTTAGCATGTTAGGCTGCCCCTACTGGTCAAGCCACAGTTTTTATTTATTTAACTAGGCAAGTCGGTTAAGAACAAATTCTTATTTACAATGATGGCCTACACAGCCTGGATATACAGCCTGTATAACCAGGGTGTCTGTGGTGACGCCTCTAACAATGAGATGCAGTGCCTTAGTCCGCTGCGCCACTCGGGAGACCATATTTGAGGAGGATAAGTAGGGGGACATAGGACATATGGCATGAGAAGGCTGGGCTGCCTAGGCCTACACACCTTCTCTACCAATGTGTACAGTAGGCCTAGGCCTACTAGCTACACCAATACAAAATCAATACAAAATCATCCAGTAACAATAATGAATGTTAAGCTAGTTCGCAGGACTTTTGTGGAATCCACGAGATGGGTTTATCAGTGAGCATTTATTTCAAATACAACATGCCCCGAAAAAGACTGCTGTTTTTTCTTCCAGCGAAAGGCATTCGGCAGTGGCCAAATTAAGTAAAATTACACATTTGGTTGGTAACGTTACAGCTATTTTAATATTGTAGTGTTTACAGGGCCTAAATGAAATACATTCATTGCACTTTGGTTGATTCATCTTCCTCTGAATTTCGCAATGTTGTAAAATGAACACGGCCAAGGAAAGACCGCGCGGGGATAAGAGAGTGGACTGTGCGTGTGACATCACACAGATCCTTCGCTAGCCTCTCTCGGCATAGCTCCGGTTTGTGTTGGGGGGATGGTGCCGTGCCGAGGATGATAAAGCTATCGTGGTGTTGTAATTTACTGCTTGGCTAAAACCTTCCACTTCCTAACAGAGCCGCCCACACTGTTTTATATATATAGTACCCATTTACGTATGTATTTTGGCGACGTTTGAGAAAAGTGGAGTACCCGTACGTACGACCACAGAGTGCACGCTGAACAAACGATAAAATGTATTCCAGTGGAGCAGCTGGAGGTAAGTTTAGCATTTTGCTAGTTAGCAAGACGGATAGCGAATAAATGTGGTGATAGTGATAGTTTGGTCTTTGGGGCCTCCAATCATTTACACGGTTTTGTTTTCATTTTGTAACATTGTTCGCCAAGCTCAGTTTAACATTTCGTCCCTAGTTAGTTAGCTAGATCTCGCGTTAGCAAGCCTTGCCACCGTTTGCCTGGCCTGTTGTTGTTAGCTAGTTAACTAATGTTAGCTAAGCCTGTTGACCTGGCTAACGATAGTTGGAAGTCGATTAACTTCAATCTTGTTCAAGTCCAATCCTAAAGCAGGAGACATTTGTATAAATAGCAAATAGTTACAAAAATATATATCAAATAGATGGTTGGCCAGTAACTAGCTACTGAGCTAGCTCAAACTCATTTTTAGTAAACTAGCTAACGTTAGCCTGCTAACGGGTAGTCGCCTTGTTATCCAACGGCGGCTTGTTAACCTTTTCAAATGTTAGCTAGCTAACTTGGTTTGCGTTCTAATGAATTAGTTAGCTACCTGTTAACATTGCTTGTTGTCTAACTTTCTAGCTGACTAACCCGCTACATTTCGGAGACTGTTTGCACCGAGTTATTCTCTTTGCCGTTAGCTACCATTATGGGTACCAGTCAACGTGCTATATACTGAGCAAGCAACAATACTTAAGTTGTGCATCATTAGCTAGCTACATTTAACTAGCTATTGAGTTGAAATTGAGAATGGGGAACTAATTGTTTGATCACTAACAAAATGTCGTTAAGTGAAGGCCAATTAAAGAAAATATCCTCTCCTAACATGCTGTTTTAGTTTGCAAGTGGGAACATGGCCTGGTATTTAGGTTGGGAAAAGCATCCATGGTGACTAGTAGCGTTAGCGAACAGATATTTTATGCTATACTACTAGTGGGTAATTTTTCATTACTCTTAAATTGTTCAAAGTGGAGCCAGTTATGTGAAAAATAATATTTGCTAGAAAATAAGGTTGCACCACTGATGCACTGGTTGACTATTTCCAGTTAATTATTTCCAATCCTTCAGTTACTGAGAATGATGGTGACCAGTTTCAGGAAGATGGGTGGTTTTAGGAGTGGTCAGATTGCCAGATTGCTGAGCTGCTGGTGTGTACTTGTTGATAAGGGAGATGAAAAATTGGCTCAGCAGTTGTACATGATTCTGTTCTAATGCTGATAAGAGGGTGAGGCATTTGGAAATGGGTAGTCAGTGTGCCAGAAGATGCAAGCAGGTACGATATATGGGTTGGAAAACCTACCTCAATGCAGGGATGAGTGATTCCACTGTAGTCCAAATTGTACCTTTATCCACACTACTCCATCAAAGATTGAAATACTGCTAGTTTTCTGGTGTAAACAAGTGTACTGGTAGGGTCTGTAGTTGCTAGCTATGCAGCAATAAACTATAGGGCATGAAAATGAACATGGAGAATGAAAATGAACATGGAGAATGAAGTGACAAGGTTTTATTTGGGCATTATGGATAGGAGGAAGTTCTAAGAATATTACAGAACATTTTGTGATCCATGCAGCCTTCATCTTAATCATTGTGAGTCATGTCAATTGACAAATGTTTTTCTCTTCTAGCTGCTGAGATGCTTGAACCACCTCACTCCTCGGGGTCAATTGGCTCTGGTAAGCTTCTTTCACACCAGTCTTAGGGTACTTTAACTCTTGGGAATACCCCTCCCCCCCTTTTCAATTTCCGCCTGAAGACATACCCAAATCTAACTGTCTCTAGCTCAGGCCCAGGAGCAAGGATATGCATATTCTTGGTACCATTTGAAAGAAAACACTCTGAAGTTTGTGTAAATGTGAATTGAATGTAGGAGAATAAAACACAATAGATCTGGTTTTGATAATACAATGAAAAAAACCATACGTTTTTTCATTTTAATTGTTGTATCATCATAATTAAAATGAACAAGATAAAACAAACATCTAGATATGAACATGGGAACAATTTCAGTGAAAAACATAAGAAGGCAACAGTACTTGTGCAAAGTTTCAGAATGATAACTTCCAAAATGAGTGTGCTACATGACATTTATCATGAGGTCACCCAGGTGTCCCACACAAGTAGCCCAAATGTACCCAAGTGGCCAAATTGGTGAAGGTATACATTCTGAAACAAATAACTATATACAAAATACCAAAATGGTATTCTAACACGCCCCACAAAAAAATTGAGGGGGAAAAATGAGGAAAAAAATTGGATTTTTTCTTATAAATTCTTTTCCCCAAAAAATAAATAAAATATACATTTACAAAATAACATGGGTGACTATTTACACTTTCAATATTTGGAAGACCCTCAGTCCTCTATCAAATCAAATGTATTTACATAGCCCTTCCTACATCAGCTAATGTCTCAATGTGCTATACAGAAACCCGGCCTAAAACCCCAAACAGGAAGCAATGCAGGTGTAGAAGCACGGTGGCTAGGAAAAACTAGAAAGGCAAAACCTAGGAAGAAACCTAGAGAGGAACCAGGCTATGAGGGGTGGCCAGTCCTCTTCTGGCTGTGCCGGGTAGATATCACAGTGGTTGTAGAGGGTGCAACAGGACAGCACCTCAAGAGTAAAAATGAACAGTTTAGGTAGGGTTCCATAGCTGCAGGCAGAACAGTTGAAACTGGAACAGCAGCAAGGTCGGGTGGACTGGGGACAGCAAGGAGTCATCATGCCAGGGGGTCATGACGCATGGTCCTGGGGCTCAGGTTCTCAGAGAAAGAAGGAGAGAAAGAGAGAGCATACTTAAATTCACACAGGATAAGACAGGAACAGTACTCCAGATATAACATAACCCCACCCACTTTGCCAAAGCTCTACACAATATTCTGCTGTCGATGCCAGATGCTATAGCAGTCTCTTTCTGATGTAAAGCAGAGGGTCACCGAGCATGTGGTGCATGTGATGGGCGACTTCATCTTACAAACAACACAGCAACGCCTCCATGCTGTGCCCTTTTGGCCCTTAGGCACATRCATGTCTGCACAAATATATCTGGGCAGATGAACACTTGTGGCAGGAGCAGAAGGGACAGGGCTTGGTGCAGTGGTGCTGTAGGCAGCAAGCTCCTTGATGAGCTGCTCTCTGAAGGCTTTCTGTGTGAGGAAGGGCTTTCCACAGCTCTTAGCCATTTCCTTCTGTAGGATGAATGCATTCACCACAGCAATGTRGACGAAATGATAGAAGAACGTCTTYTACCATTTCATCGTCTTATGGAGAACATTATAATAGCCTATCAGCGCATCTGATAGGTCCACACCTCCCATGCTCTTGTTGTAGTCCTTCACTGCAGTTGGAATGGGGACATTTTTGGTGSTCCAATTCCCAGTYKCATCCTTGATACGCCGGGCAACATGATCCCCATTGAAGGACTTGTGTATAGTTGAACACATCACGACTTCCCGGGTATCCATCCACTTTACAAAAAGCAGGCCATCTTCGCGTATCCATCGCATGGCCCCCCGCTCAGCCRGCTTAGGCATGTCYTTCACCTTGGTCTTCGGAAAGCCCACCCGGTTGGTGRGAATGGTGCCACAAGCCCACACTTCCCGCTTRCTCAGGTCTGTGAACAGMGTAGGGCTTGTGTAGAAGTTATCCACAAATAGTTTGTAGCCCTTCCCCAGCAGTTGGAAATCCAATAACTCCATCACAGAGTCATAGCTAAGTCCCTTACCAGTCGCACAAGTGTTCTTCCCCTCATAGACAAAGAAATTGCATGTGTAGGCACACACAGAATCAGCCAAAACAAACAGCTTGTAACCCRACTTGGTTGGCWTGTTACGCATYTATTGTTTGAGGCCAATTCTGGCCTTTGAGGCTACCATCCTCTCATCGATYGACAGGTTCTGGYCTGGCTGAAAGTAGGTCTTGCAGGCCTCAACAATGCTGGAGTAGAGAGGTTTGATTTTGCACAGTCTATCAAACGTTGCTGTGCCTTTCTTCTTMTCATTCTCTTCATCAACCTTTGGGTCACTGATGTGTAGCGCCTGTGAAACAACCAGAAACCTTTTGCAGGACATAACAGTCATGGGGAAAGGCAGTTGGTATAGTGATGACGTCTTCCAGTAGTCAGTCAGGCTCTTCAGCTTCACCAGCCCCATGTAGATGACCATTGAAAGGTAGCAGTAAAAGTCTGACATGGATACAGGCTTCCATGCTACCTTTTTGCCTGCCTGCTTCTTCTTCCCAAACTTATTCGTGTTAGACACGAGTGAACCTACAACAGAATGGGTGAAAAACAACTGGAAAAGCTCAAGGGGGCTGTAAGTTGTGGTCGAGTTCACCTGAGGTCCAGGCTCCCTTTTCGGCCGAAAAGTTGGCTGGGGTGGCTCCACATCATCTTCCAGGACAGTGTGCCAACGCCCTTCTGTCCCTTTGTTAGCAGGTGGCACACTTCCCCTCTTCCTCTTCTTTGTCGGCGCTTTCACACCGGTAGATGGCCCAGAGACAGCAGGGGTCCGGCTGGAAGAACAAGTTGGCGCTGGGGGCTCCCAGTCGGAATCAGTGCCACTGTGAATCAAAATTTTCAGTTAGAATAGTTTCACATATGAGCCCTGTATCAACAGGTATAATAAACATATACATTTTTATTTAGAGAGAGAGAGAACATGGAACTAAACAATCACTGGTTTCAAATCATATCTGAGGCCATGCTACCATAATATATTGTCAAAGTACAGTAGACATACAGTAGACATGCTACATGCTATACAAACGTACCCTCACTCACAATGAATAGACCACGTGTACGTTACACATTTCATAAAATGTGCATATATTGCAACTAAAACTAAAAACAATCGCTAATAACATTTTATATTACAAACAACGGCATTAGCATGACAAGAACTTACCAATCCAAAACGATATCCTCTCCTTCTAAGAAATATGCCTCCGTCTCAGAATCAAATGAACACGCTCCAACCGATTCTTCCTCAGATAACATTTCTGTATCTGTATCACGATCAATTTCTTCTAAAATTGCCTCTACATTGCTAAATCTAGWCTTGGACTTAGCTTTCCCAGACTTATTCGCCATGATGTTCGATGAAATTAAAGTTGAATAAAGTTGAAGATGCGCGTTGCCGAAATACCGCTGTGCGTAATAACTTTCAGACCTTCCTCGTTGAAATGCGRTTTGAAAAGACTTCTSTTGCGCACACGTTCTCCGTGTGAGTTAGTCTCCAAACAAATTACCATTTGATAGTGCAATTTACCTCTGTTCATTGGCTATCTAACCAGCTAGATTTCAAGACGATGAGTGGTCATTGGGTTAAAATACAGTCAATCAAAGAGACAGTGGTCATCCGATTGGTACGCAAATGAGGTCGGAGGTCGATGTCTTCCAATCGTTTTTTTCGGATCAATACGTCCCGCAAAATGACCCATCATGTTTGGTTGTGTTACAGACAAACAGTTGATTTCAATGCAACCAAACTTGACTGGATAACGTCAGGTTTAGTCAATGTATTTAGGTCGGATGTTTCGCCGAAAATTTAATGACATGAAATTCAACGACATAAGCGTTCACAAAATGTTTKGTGTTAGGCTATAAAAAATGGATTTAACCGAACAAAAGACCATTCAGTGTGTAACAATGAGCCTTGGGATTGCAAACAGAGAAAGATTTTCAACAGGTAAACCATTTCTTTCAACACAATCTGTGATAATGTTACGCTTGTGCTGGTTGAAAAGTATTTATTRATGGAGCGCTGAGCTCAGATAATCGCATCCTATTCTTTCGCAGTAAATCATTTTTMAAATCTGACAARGCAGTTAGATTAGCAAGATTCGAGGCTTTTGAAGCATGTGAGACACTTGTATTTTCAGGAATGTTTAATATGACTATTTGTGGCGAACACCGTATGTTGTCTATTTTCAAACCCGGATCCGGGATCAGTACTAGGTAAAGGTTAACACTAAATTGGTTTGGAGTGACTTTTCAGAACTGTGGCATGTTTTCCCCCCTTTAGTTCGGTTTGTTTGGACTGGTGTGAACCAGGGCTGTGACTATACCAGTGTCGCAATATTTTTTCCCATGGCAAAAATGAAAACAAAGCAGAACAAGCTCTTTGGTCCTTTAATAATCTGCTGTATGTAAAATATTGTGTGCTATAGCTAGTGTTGAGCGACTAGTGCATTTTGAGGTTTATGTTAGATTATAAAAATAAATCACAAATCGGGGTGTAATTTTTTTAGAAGTGTGGGTTGAATGCTGTAAAACAGAATAAAACAATTGAAGTCCCATGATGGTAGTGACTGCCCATTTACTTATTACCCATTTACTTATTACTTACTTACTTATTCACTTATTAACTATATCATTTATTCACTTGAATAAAATATTTAAATTGTGTATTACATTTGTTTTATTTGACTTTATTTAATTCCAAGTCAGCATCTCATTTCTATAGAGCTATGCTGTCTGGCAAAATCACAATTTTGTATACTGAACAAAAATATAAATGCAATGATTTTACTGAGTTACAGTTCATATAAGGAAATCAATCAATTTAAACAAATTCATTAGGCCCTAATCTATGGATTTCACATGACTGGCCAGGAGTGCAACCATGGGTGGGCCTGGGAGGGCACAGGCCCACCTACCTGGGAGCCAAGCCAATCAGAATGAGTTTTCCCCACAAGGGCTTTATTGCAGACAAATACTCATCAGTTTCATCAGATGTCCGGGAGGCTGGTCTCAGACAATCCCGCAGTTGAAGAAGCCGGATGTGGAGGTCTTGGCCTGGCGTGGTTACACGTGATCTGCGGTTATGATGCCGGTTGGACGTGTACTGCCTAATTCTCTAAAATGACATTGGAGGTGGCTTATGGTAGAGAAAGGAACATTCAGTTATCTGGCAACAGCTCTGGTGGACATTTCTGCAGTCAGCATGCCAATTGCACACTCCCTCAACTTGAAACATCTGTGGCATTGTGTTGTGTGCCAAAACTGAACATTTTAGTGGCCTTTTATTGTTCCCAGCACAAGTTGCACCTGTGTAATGATCATGCTGTTTAATCCGTGTCTTGATATGCCACACCTGTCAGATGGATGGATTATCTTTACAAAGGAGAAATGTTCACCAATAGGGCTGTAAACAACTTTGTGCCCAAAATTTGAGATTTTTTTTTTGTGTATTGAAAAATTCTGGGGTCTTTCATTTCAGCTCATTAAACATGGCACCAACACTTTACTGAACAAAAATACAAAATGCAACATGTAAAGTAAATAAGTCATACTTTTATGACTGCTGAATACCAACTATCAATCACTTAGATCATGTATTTTCAGGTAAATGCCTCGTGAAGCAACAGCTGCTCTCTATCACCTCACGATTGAGCATTGTTCTATTCCGTGGCGGTCATAAAAAATGCAGATTGGACAAGTACCCTAATAAATATTATATACACTGCTCAAAAAAATAAAGGGAACACTTAAACAACACAATGTATCTCCAAGTCAATCACACTTCTGTGAAATCAAACTGTCCACTTAGGAAGCAACACTGATTGACAATAAATTTCACATGCTGTTGTGCAAATGGAATAGACAACAGGTGGAAATTATAGGCAATTAGCAAGCCACCCCCAATAAAGGAGTGGTTCTGCAGGTGGTGACCACAGACCACTTCTCAGTTCCTATGCTTCCTGGCTGATGTTTTGGTCACTTTTGAATGCTACAACCCACACAAGTGGCTCAGGTAGTGCAGCTCATCCAGGATTGCACATCAATGCGAGCTGTGGCAAGAAGGTTTGCTGTGTCTGTCAGCGTAGTGTCCAGAGCATGGAGGCGCTACCAGGAGACAGGCCAGTACATCACGGATGACGTGGAGGAGGCCGTAGGAGGGCAACAACCCAGCAGCAGGACGCTACCTCCGCCTTTGTGCAAGGAGGAGCACTGCCAGAGCCCTGCAAAATGACCTCCAGCAGGCCACAAATGTGCATGTGTCTGCTCAAACGGGTCAGAAACAGACTCCATGAGGGCCCGACGTCCACAGATGGGGGTTGTGCTTACAGCCCAACACCGTGCAGGACGTTTGGCATTTGCCAGAGACACCAAGATTGGCAAATTCGCCACTGGCGCCCTGTGCTCTTCACAGATGAAAGCAGGTTCACAGTGAGCACGTGACAGACGTGACAGAGTCTGGAGACACCGTGGAGAACGTTTTGCTGCTGCAACATCCTCCAGCATGACCGGTTTGGCGGTGGGTCAGTCATGGTGTGGGGTGGCATTTCTTTGGGGGCCGCACAGCCCTCCATGTGCTCGCCAGAGGTAGCCTGACTGCCTTAGGTACCGAGATGAGATCCTCAGACCCCTTGTGAGACCATATGCTGGTGCGGTTGGCCCTGGGTTCCTCCTAATGCAAGACAATGCTAGACCTCATGTGGCTGGAGTGTGTCAGCAGTTCCTGCAAGAGGAAGGCATTGATGCTATGGACTGGCCCGCCCGTTCCCCAGACCTGAATCCAATTGAGCACATCTGGGACATCATGTCTCGCTCCATCCACCAACTCCACGTTGCACCACAGACTGTCCAGGAGTTGGCGGATGCTTTAGTCCAGGTCTGGGAGGAGATCCCTCAGGAGACCATCCGCCACCTCATCAGGAGCATGCCCAGGCGTTGTAGGGAGGTCATACAGGCACGTGGAGGCCACACACACTACTGAGCCTCATTTTGACTTGTTTTAAGAACATTACATCAAAGTTGGATCAGCCTGTAGTGTGGTTTTCCACTTTAATTTTGAGCTTTGAATGTTTCTTCAAGGGCAGTCCAAAAAATAAGTTAWTTAGTTACCAGACTCAGAAATTGCAGACCAAATAAATTCTTCAGAGTTCAAGTAACAGACACATCTCAACATCAACTGTTCAAAGGAGACTGCGTGAATCAGGCCTTCATGGTAAAATTGCTGCAAAGAAACCACTACTAAAGGACACCAATGATAAMAGACTTGCTTGGGCCAAGAAATGCGAGCAATGGACATTAGACCGGTGGAAATCTGTCCTTTTGTTTCTGATGAGTCCAAATTTGAGATTTTTGGTTCCAACCGCCATGTCTTTGTGAGACGCAGAGTGGGTGAACGGCGGATCTCTGCATGTGTGGTTCCCACTGAAGCATGGAGGTGGGGGGGGTGCTTTGCTGGTGACACTGTGATTTATTTAGWATTCAAGGCATACTTAACCAGCATGGCTTCCACAGCATTCTGCAGCAATACGCCATCCCATCTAGTTTGCATGTAGTGGGACTATCATTTGTTTATCAACAGGACAATGACCCAACATACTTCCACGCTGTGTAAGGGCTATTTGACCAAGAAGGAGAATGATGGAGTGCTGCATCAGATGCTCCTGCCTCCACAATCACTTGACCTCAACCAAATTGAGAATGTTTGGGATGAGTTGGACCACAGAGTGAAGGAAAAGCAGGCAACAAGTGCTTAGCATATGTGGGAACTCCAAGACTGTTGGGAAAGCATTCCAGGTGAAGTTGGTTGAGAGAATGCCAAGAGTGCGAAGCTGTCAAGGCAAAGGGTGGCTACTTTGAAGAATCTCAAATATACCATATTTTGATTTGTTTAACACTTTTTTTTGTTGGTTACTACACGATTCCATGTGTGTTATTTCATAGTTTTGATGCCTTCACTATTCTACAATGTGGAAAATAATGTAAAAATAAAGAAACCCTTGAATGAGTAGGTGTGTCCATACTTTTGACTGATACTGTATGTGTGAAAACACCCTTAAGGTTACTACAAGCTTCATTCCGTTGATCTACTCGCTTGCGTGCCCAGGGGTGGAGTGGGATTTTTGGAGCAGCGGACAGCTTTTGGTAACATGATGTCCCGCTACCATTTACAAGGGGGCGATGTGAAAGCAAGGAAAAGTAGCCTGCCCTTGGTAGCCTTTAGAGCTTCCCACATCTTTAAATGTCTTGATTCTGGCAGGCAAAGGAAATTGGATATAAAATAGGGCAAGTATAACTGTGGGAATCAATTAGGTAGTGTTTACCGGCAAGAAACGCTGGACAACAGCTGACTGCACTGGAGCACATCGGCCATGTCCGAAATCTGTCTTGCCTGCTACTTACTAAAAGGACATACTGTGTACTAATTTTACTGCATCCTATTAAGAACTAATGCAGTAGGTAACATATGAAGATACTAGGCTCACCCATCCTGAGAATGCGTCATGTGCACAACTTTTGATTCCTGCCATTGGGTACAGGGCGTCCCCTTATCTGATTATCAGCTGTTGTCAAACAGACTCAGGAATAACGATTCTCTTCTTCAAAAGTGTGCAGTGAATTCTAGTAGATGAGCCAAAATGAGTAGAACATCGACGCATTTAAAGCATACTCAATTTAAAGATTCACATACTATTAAAAAAWATATATATCGCATTCCTAAAATACCTATTTAGAACGCAAGTCAGGTCGTGTCCGAATAACCATTATTTTCCAAAGGGACTTGTTTTACATCATATGTCCCGAATTTCAGGGGTCTGATATCCCCTTCTCTACCTATTACAACAAAGCTGGTTATCACGTGGGATGCCAGTTATTCTTAGACATGCTGATTAGAAGTTGAAAATTTGACCCTCTCGTCATAGAAGCTTAGCTATCTGAGGAAACACACATAATCCCTAGGATTAACAGACCGCTAAAGAAAAGACTGACTTTGAACCAGTTTTGCCAAGGCAGCAGCTAGTCTTCCTGGGGTCCAGCAAAATTAAGGCAGTTATATACATTACATTTCATAACTTCACAACACATTAAGTGTGTGCTCTCAGGCCACTACTCCAATACGAAATCCATGTGGGTGTGAGTTATCGTGTGTGTGTGTCTCTTCACAGTCCTCAGTGTTCAATAAGTTGTCCCAACTTGGTCAGGGCTGACCAACCAAATAGTTCAAGCATGGAAGTCAAATGCTTTGAACATCCAACTATTCAAATTCTAAAAAATAATATTCTAGAACAATCTTGTTGTGCGTTAGCGCAAACAGGGTGTCTTGCTAACTTGTGATAATGAACATAGGAGTTGGAAAAACTGCACAAACACATCTGGGACTAGGCACAATCCATTCCATCTGTACAGTTATTAACTTGTTTGTTTGTTTGCTTCCTACCCCTGACCCCTCTGATCCAGATCCCCCATCTCCCCCAGTGCCAGAGTATGTGTTCAAACCCCCCTCGCGGCCAGACTTTGGCACCATGGGCAGGACAATCAAACTGCAGGCCAACTTCTTTGAGATGGAGATCCCCAAACTGGAGGTCTACCACTACGACATCGACATCAAGCCAGAGAAATGCCCCAGAAGGGTCAACCGGTATGGAACCGTTTTATTTGGTTTACAGGCTTTCACCTGAGTATTCAATTATCTAGTTAGAAGTTGCCAAAGTTCCAGAGTATATCTAAGTATTTTTTTAACCTCCCGCTTTGGGCTGGTGGTGTTAATGTGTAGTTCATAAAATTGTTTTACCACAATTAGCCACGAAATCCCTAGTTTGAAAGAGACTGTTTTTCTGGAAGCTGTGCTGCGCCATTTTTCCCATGTGAGCTAGGGATGGGCATGAGTAATCGAGTACTTGAACGGACGTCAAAACTTTACCTTTAACCAGAGATGATGATATATATATTTTTTTTTTAAAGCAAAAAAGCTGTACAACTATTTGGTGTATTTTCTTTTTTTCTTGAAGACTACGTTAATTTGCTTTTACTCTAGAGTTCCATTTGTACATATGCATTTGGGCAACACATCAAAAAAGAAGCCAAGTATCACACAATTCTGATCCCTAAATTCCCTTACCCTTCCATGTCTCACTTACTCAATTGCGTTCCGACTGCTCCCTCCACACATGCGTGCTGAGTGGACTTAGAGAAATAAATGCCTATTAAAGACGTATCTTACTGATGGGATACACAAGCTACATTCCTTGCCAAATGATGACAGTTTCATCACAAATTCAAAATGGACTGGCTGACTGAAGGTGGGAAATATGTGTTAAAATAATGAGCTGAAATTTTGGAACAATTGCACAATTTTCTGCGTGGGGTCTTAGCGGTTGTCACTAGTTACAACAGGCACAACGTCAATCGCTATATGTAACCGACCGGCTCGATTCAGTCCTATGTAGCAAAATTTGAAATTGTATTATTATTTTTTTTACATTGGATAAAAGTAGAGACTTGGCTAGAAAATGGTATGTCACACTACAGTTGAGGAACAATTGAAAAGTAATTCTGCTTTGAAAGTTGATAAACTTGTAACCCCACTTTTGAGAAAATGGCCCTTGAATGTCTTGGTACACCTACTGGAGAGCTCTTTGTCTACACTCATTCAGCATCGTTCACACCCTTAAGCCATAGCCCCACCCAACTTTTTAAGGATTCACATGTGAGGCCATGTGCTAAACAGTGAGTACGGTCGTGTACTAAACCACCAAAGCTTTCATAGCTTACGGTTGTGAGTGACAAAATAAAAGCAGGGCATTTTACCAGATCATTTTAGAACTTGGACACTGTCTCGTTGGCTTAATGTTATATCGTAATTTGACTTTGGTTCTGGTCATTATGTTCTTCACATTTAGTCTCTGGTAAACACACTATCAAATCCCAAGTTTATTTGTCACATACACAGGATACAGAAGGTGTAAACGGTACAGTGAAATGGTTACTTGCATAAAGGAGTCTTAAAAGAATATTGTGTAGCTAGCTAAATGATGAACCATAATCCCAACTCATAACGTTACCACCCTGCATGAATCTACAGGTAGCTAAACGCTAACCAACTAGGTTCAATGTTAGCTAGCTAACATTAGGCTATTGCTAGCAATGTAAATGTCTTTGAGATAAGAATAATATACATACACGTAACATTAGCCAACGTTGGCTGGCTCTCTCGCTAGCTATCTAACTGTATGCTTTAACTTGCAATGAGAACTACTTTTGGACAAAATTAGAAACGTATAATATATTAAATTGTAGCTAGCTAGACTCTTACCCGTATACACAAATGAACACTTCTCCCTCTGTCATGGATGCCATGGTTGCCTTCGTTTGAAGACGTAATCCAGAGATGTGTTTTATACAACAGCTTTCTGTGTTCTATTTTCAACTCCCTTGTAATCAAACGCCTACATTTTTCTCCTTAGCTATCATACTCTTGCTTCCAACAGGCATTCTACTGATTTCAAAACTCGGTCCTCCAGAAAGTGGAGAGCTATCATTCAAAATCTGCGTTAGAAAGGATTACCTACACATATTAAGCAGCTCATTATAGACCGAAGCGTGCTACATGGCAGACCAATCCAAACTCATCTCGGCATGTCCAATCCATTATCTCAGCCAATCATGGAAAGCGGGAAGGTTCCTGTTTTCTCCGTGGCTAAACCAACTAGGCTCATAATTTAACAATTGTGTTCGTATTTACAGATGGCATACAAGTTTGTTAATAAGGCACATGAAAGTTCACGTTCCAGAAGGCATTTCTGCCAAACGCATTTTGTAACAAAAAAAAATGTTAATGCTCAAATGCCTCTCCTGTGAAGTAGTGATGCGCAACATTCACCTAGTTTCCTGAAACGTGTCACATATCATGAAAACCAAAAGGAAAATGTTTGTCTTAGTATAAGGTTAGCAGTGTGGTTTAGGGTTAGGTTTAACATCTGATTTTTAAGAAGAGAAATTGTAGAAACAGTTGGGGTTTATGACTTTGTGGCTGTGGTAACCAGTGACGATCCTAGTCTGCGAACTGCTAGTGCCATTTACAATTGATTAGCCTAGGCTATAAACCCACTAAATATAGACAGGTTCCAGACTGAAAATATGAAAAAACATTAGTTTGATAAAGACAAAGATCAAATACGTTATGCATAGGTCTAATCACCAAACGGATGTCGTGGCCACAATTCATCCCCATGCAATGTTCATTGTGGAATTGTTAATCCCTTTAGAAAACTCGAAAGAACAGAATAAACTAAATCAAACGTCAATATCGAAAAGACCGATTTTTGGTTTGTAACCCTGAAATGTCTTTCAACTTTCCAAATTGAGCCCCCTTTCAAATGATCACTCTTTGAGAATAACTGTTCCCGATGCACATCACTTCTGTTATATGACATAGTACACAGTCCTATTTTATAGCATAAAAACTGTTGATAACGTCTCATATGCTCCATTTTTGTTCTTCTCAGTGAAATTGTGGAGCACATGGTACAGCACTTTAAAACGCAGATCTTTGGGGATCGAAAGCCAGTGTATGACGGGAGGAAGAATCTCTACACAGCCATGCCCTTACCCATAGGGAGGGAAAAAGTATGTCTCCCCATCTGACCTGAGGTGTCGGTGATGTAATTGTGATGTTATGGGACTATCGATGTGATTACATGCAATGTGATACTATATTAATGACATCCATGATATTGGATGGAGAGTGGTTTTACCTTGTGTATAGGATACATATTCCATGTAAGGTCTTGACTTGCCTGGTGATATGAAAAATATATTTTATTAAGCTTTTTGATGCTTTGACTGGGTAGTCATGCCAATTTTAAACACACTAAAACACCTGTACACGCACACTCACAGGTGGAGCTGGAAGTGACCATCCCAGGCGAGGGGAAGGACAGGAGCTTCAAAGTGGCCATAAAGTGGGTGTCCTGCGTCAGTTTGCAAGCTCTTCAAGAAGCCCTTTCGGGACGACTGCCAAACATCCCCTTCGAGACCATCCAGGCCCTGGATGTGGTCATGAGACATTTGCCCTCTATGAGGTCAGTCTTTTCCCCTTGAAAACTACCAGTATATTTTCGCTAAGTAAAATTGGTATTTAATGGTGGTATTTAGAGTTGCATACAACATTTTCAGACAAAATTTGCAAATAGGCTAAGCATTACCATGTCTGCTATAATACATTGGTCCACATACTTAATGACCCTCAAGTAATTTCTTCAATCTTTCTCTCAAATCACTGTTTTCTCTATACCTATGTACACACCATTTACATCTAGTGTATTTGGCTATGTTTATTCAAATTCCTCTGTCAGGCTCCTTGTAAAGGCAGATTCTGTTGAGACTGAGGTGAATCACATTGTTGTCTTCCCACCCTCTTCCACCAGGTACACCCCCGTCGGACGTTCTTTCTTCACCCCTTCAGAGGGATGCTCTAACCCCCTTGGCGGGGGCAGGGAGGTCTGGTTTGGGTTCCACCAATCAGTCAGGCCTTCCCTGTGGAAGATGATGCTAAACATTGATGGTAGGTTTCACACAGGAAATGCTTGCGTCCCAAATGGCACCCTATTCCCTAAATCATAGGGAGTGTGACAGACTAGAGTACGTCTCTGTGTAGGGTGTGTGACTGGAAGGAGGATAGAATCTCATTCCATGGTATGTTACAGGCAGTAAATAGATTGAATTCTTCCTAAAGTGCTGATTGGGTAGTGCTTGTACTTTTGAGGTGATGCCATAGGTCCTAAAAAGGTAAACCCAACTAATTATCCTCAATCGAGTGCAACCTACATAATCGTAAGTTACAGTATGTATTTGGAAGCCGGAGGATAGGTCTGTGAATCTCATCGCTGTGCTTGGTGTTTTGTTCCAGTGTCTGCCACCGCGTTCTACAAGGCTCAGCCTGTGATTGAGTTCATGTGTGAGGTTTTGGATTTCAAAAGCATTGAAGAACAACAGAAGCCCTTAACCGACTCCCAGAGAGTAAAGTTTACCAAGGAAATCAAAGGTAATCATTCATTACCAGGTAATCAATAGTTGCGTTGGGTTGGTTGTTTTGTCTGTCTGAGTGGAAATGCTTTAATACTTATACCCAACAATTCTGTATTATTATAATAATAATAAATATTGATATCTATTTGTGTATTGAAGTAAAATCTGATTTGAACTGTTATTTCAAAGTAGAATGTGATAAAATAGGAAAATMTTATTGTTCACAGTATGTGTGAATCTGACCATTGTTTTGCCGTTGTGATTCTCAGGTCTGAAGGTTGAGATCACTCACTGTGGTCAGATGAAAAGGAAGTACAGAGTATGTAATGTTACCAGAAGACCAGCCAGCCACCAGACGTAAGAAAGAACACCATAAAAGATTCACAACTACTGCCTCAATTCCTTTAGTATCTTGTGACATAACCAGGAATGGTTTGCATAGGGATGTAAAACAAAAGAAACTGCTTAACACATCTTTCATGCGCAGATTTAAGAGCAGTTACCAATCAGGACAAACAGAAATCCCCACTTGGGATCTGGAATACCTTTGAAAATCCAATCAAACATTTTATTCTTTATTTCTCTCATCTGTTTGACCTCAGGTTTCCTCTGCAGCAGGAGAATGGCCAGACCATAGAATGCACAGTAGCACAGTACTTCAAAGACAAGTACAAACTCATACTACGCTACCCCCACCTCCCCTGTCTACAGGTTGGACAGGAGCAGAAACACACCTACCTCCCCCTTGAGGTCAGTCTGCAGTCTCCCCTCACAACCTCAGATGGTTTACTGCTGGGTTCAAATTGTTACAAAGAATGAGGTCCCTGGCGGTATTATAGAAACTCCAGTTTGCCATTGAAACAGTGAAAATGCCTTGTATCTCTAGGGTATGGGAGATTAATCTCCTGGTCGATGATGCCTTCTTAATGTGTCCTTGAGGGTATTAATAAAGTTGTATGTGTCCAGGTATGCAACATAGTAGCTGGCCAGCGGTGCATCAAGAAGCTGACAGACAATCAGACGTCCACTATGATCCGTGCCACAGCCCGATCGGCACCCGACCGCCAGGAAGAGATCAGCAAACTGGTAAAGTTACTGTTACTGGAATGAACTCCAGCACTGAGTGTCTTGAAAGCTGCTTTTTTGCACTTAAAGTATGTATTTGGTTGTAACTGAATGTACAATGACTGAAATGCTGTTATTGAACCATTGGTGGCCTGACCATATGCAAATTATTTATTTCAGTCTTTCTGAAGTCCTAGTGTATACTAATCCCCTCTGAATTATTACCACTGAACCTTTACCCTTTTCAGATGAGAAGTGCCAACTTTAACAATGATCCTTACGTGCGTGAGTTTGGGGTGATGGTGAGGGATGAGATGACAGAGGTGAATGGCCGAGTCCTCCAGGCCCCATCTATCCTCTACGGAGGGCGGGTAGGTTTCTGCCATTTAAGCTGGATTGACTGATTAGGTAATTCAAAACCACTTGTTGCCTCTGATGCGTAAGAACAGTGCACTGATGAACCACAGTTCTGTAGGTATATTATGCAAAAATAAACTTGGTACTGAGCTTTTTGGAGTGTTAACGTTATATCATTTGTGTTTTGAATGTGAGACATATCCCAGTTGGGTGTAATTGTCTTTAAAAAAATGTAACGCTTAACCTGTGTAGACTTAACTATTTTTTTTTCTTCTTTTTTTGTTGTTGCCACAAGCTAGGTTTCCATCCAATTTGCAACAGATTTTCATGCAAATATTTTTAACATTGCATTTTCAATCAAACTGACTTTTTGCAGATAAAAGGCTATGGATGATGAAGTAGTGCACATAAAAATTACTTTTGCTATTAAATTCCCATGTACCGAATGAAAAATGCAAGTTAAATAGGTTTCCATCGCATTTTCAACTCAACAGTTTGTGACAAAACCATCAGTAGTGTTATATAGAGAATGTGCCCACTCTCTTGGTACATGCTCTCTCGCCAACAGCTGGCAGATAGTGTGGGTAGGCTACCTACATGAGATTATTATGGATAAGAGCCATATTTGTATCTGTCTAACAGCAGCCAAGCATCGATCATCATGTCACCAGAATAAGACTCAATATGTATTGGAAGGAGCATCAAGCTCATCACCTTGCACTTTCATCACCCTGTGAAGTTCATCATAACTTATTTCATCTGTAGACTAATAATTAATAAACTGCAGTGTAGTGGGAGGATCACAGAACATATCATCGTGTGACTCCAAGTTCGCTTCGATAGGATGATGGTTATATCAATATTTGCGCATAAAGGTGTTTCCACCGCCATTTCTTAGACACAAAAAGATCCAACCGTGTCGAACTAACAAATTGTCTGTTGGCATTTATAAAATTGTACTGGTATTTTATGTTTCCATTAGTCTAGTCGTGACTTTTTTTTTCATGCGTCAGGTAATTCATCCGCATGAAATGGTTGGCTGGAAGAGTGGTTACAGACAACTATTTGTTTCTGACCCTTACCTCTTCTCCCTTTTACTCAAGCAGAATAAAGCAATAGCAACTCCCATCCAGGGAGTGTGGGACATGAGGAACAAGCAGTTCCACACTGGCATAGAGATCAAGGTGTGGGCCATCGCCTGCTTCGCCCCACAGAGACAGTGTACTGAACTCCTGCTCAAGTAAGAACTGCATCTGCAAGGATGAGGATCTTTTAAGTTATTGTTGCAGAAATCTTGATAGTATTAAAAACCAGTCATTTCTTCTACCAATTCCTTGATGGTATTAAAAACATTCATTACTTCTACACATTCCTTGCATGTTTGCCCTTTATGATTTCCATATTTTCTGAATCTGATTAACGTATTTTAGGACTATTGTTTCCCCATCTAACCCCTGATAAACCTGTTTCTCTCAGGGCGTTTACAGACCAGCTGCGTAAGATTTCTCGTGACGCGGGGATGCCCATCCAGGGCCAACCCTGTTTCTGTAAGTACACCCAGGGGGCGGACAGCGTGGAGCCCATGTTCAAACATCTCAAGTACACCTATCAAGGCTTGCAACTGGTGGTGGTCATCCTGCCTGGGAAGACGCCTGTCTATGGTGAGGAAATTGGATAGTATGTTCCTAAGTGAATGGCTGTCTCCTGTTTTTATAGATTAACCTGTAAACCCTCTTGGTTCAGCTAGAACGCTGTGCTCTAAAAGGGCTTTTGTTATTTTTCCTGGATCATCTTTCCAACTGTATCAAATCTCATATGTAGACTTTCTAACACACACACACACACCGCTAGCTGTATATCTCTCCTGTTGCGCTGACATGGCCTGTCTCCCTCCCTCCCTGTGTGGTGTAGCTGAGGTGAAGCGTGTTGGTGACACGGTGCTGGGCATGGCCACCCAGTGTGTCCAGGTGAAGAACGTTCAGAAGACCACTCCCCAGACCCTCTCTAACCTCTGCCTGAAGATCAACGTCAAGCTGGGCGGGGTCAACAACATCCTCCTCCCACAGGGCAGGTCAGTGTAGAACCTCTCTCATTAACATGGGCATGAGTACTTGCTGGTTGTTGTCATCAATCAAATGGAGTGTTGTACATTTGTTCAAAATGTATAAACCGTTATACATTTGTCCATGACATCTGAGACTGGTGGCTTGTTTCAACATGCTCATTCACCTATACATCCACATGCAGGGCTCAAAGCTTTTTTACCAGGAGCACGTGTGTGCTTAAGTTGAAAAATATAGGCACACACAAAGGAATTTAGGAGCACAGTGAAAAATATTTGCGGTAATAATGCTAGAATCCTTAAGTATTATAGGCGCACTGGTGCTCCTAAATATAAATTACAGGTTGCACTGCAAAATATTTTGGCGCCTATGCAAGTGAAATGGTTGCACTGTAGAGCCATGACATGCCGTAAATGAGATGAATTTGTTTAAACTATAATGTTTCCGTCCATTCTTCTGTTCACACTTCTTCTCTAAGGATGGTTCTGGTTAACCTTGTGGGTGTCTTTTCTTCCCAGGCCCCTGGTGTTCCAGCAGCCAGTCATCTTCCTGGGTGCTGACGTCACTCACCCTCCTGCTGGAGACGGGAAGAAACCCTCCATCGCAGCAGTAAGTCAGACAGACCAGACTCTCCATAGGGCCTTGTGTCAACTACCAGGGAATGTAGGGGTGCATCTCAATAGTGTACAGTAGTTTATTTTACTATACCCACAACCATGTTCTGCTAGGGAGGCAGGGTGCATCTCAATAGTCTACTGTGGTTTCCTATACTATGTCAAACATCACCATCTGAAATGGTGGAAGCAATGGCACTGATAGTCTAAGGTCTAGGGGTGAATGTCAATAGTCTACTGTGGTTTATTTGACTATGTCCAACATCATCTAAAATGGAGAGGACTAAGGAAAACTATAGTCTACCACTCCACCTAGCTCACTGATGGGCTTTCACCTGACTAGCAAAAAATCTCCTAAGTGTGCCCTGTGCTTCCTCAGATGTGATTCTTCATGATTAATCAGCAAATCCTTCTTATCTAGCCATCCTCCATTCACATATAATTGAGATTGACCTATACCCCTAGCCAAAATCCCTGATGTGTAATTTTGTCCAGATCACATCCCTGGTCCTCTTTTCTAGGTGGTGGGGAGCATGGATGCCCACCCCAGCCGCTACTGTGCCACGGTGCGGGTACAGCAGCATCGCCAGGACATCATCCAGGACCTGGCCACAATGGTCAGAGAGCTGCTTATCCAGTTCTACAAGTCCACCCGCTTCAAGCCCACCCGGATCATCTACTACCGCGACGGCATATCTGAGGGCCAGTTCAACCAGGTTAGACTTGAGGTAGACTTGAGGAAATAGGATTTCAATTCAATTGCATGATCTGTAATTGTACTGTACAAACCGTGGGGCGTGAGTAAAAAAATATATTTTGGGGTTTTGTATTGGTTTCTGTTTATTGGTTACTGTTCCAATTTAATTCTGACTGCCCGGTCTTTGTCTTTACTGAGATCAAATCAGATATTTTGGTTGTTTGGGAGTTAATTTGTAATTGTTCCTTTTTGGTTTGCACTGCTGTGTTTCTATTGGTTACCGTTCTGACTCCTTGTTTTGAACTGGTATAAATGGACCTGCTGTCGTTTTGGGGTTTATCCAGGTGCTCCAACATGAGTTACTGGCGATCCGTGAGGCCTGCATCAAGCTGGAGAAGGACTACCAGCCCGGTATCACCTTCGTGGTGGTGCAGAAGAGACACCACACTCGACTGTTCTGCATGGACAGAAACGAGAGGGTTCGTAATCTCTCCAATTCATACTGACCACTATTACTGTAAAATAAATGTGCATATTAAATTCCTACATTGGGATATTATATGATTCCTAATGTGTTTTGTTCAGGTTGGTAAGAGTGGCAACATCCCTGCCGGCACCACAGTGGACACCAAAATCACTCACCCATCGGAGTTTGACTTCTATCTGTGTAGCCATGCTGGCATTCAGGTAAGAACCAGCCAGCATCCAGGGGTGCATCCCAAATGGCACCCTATTCCCTATATAGGGTACTACTTTGTGTGCACTATATGGGAATAGGGTACAATGTCTGACACAACCCAGGACACTATAGAGCTAGGTCGTGGAGAATGGACCCACCGCCAGCTTTACTAATATAATGTGCTTTTGAGAGAATCGAATTGTAGTTTCTCTGCTCTAAATGTTTTTATAATTGGGACTTTTCACATTTCTAGATGTTGGTTATAGTAGAGCCAAAAAGTAAATGACTAATCCATTTACAATAAACATTTATATAATTTGTAATTCCCCTCAGGGGACCAGCCGACCATCCCACTACCACGTGCTGTGGGACGACAACCATTTCACCTCAGACGAGCTGCAGGTACTGACCTACCAGCTGTGCCACACCTATGTGCGCTGCACCCGCTCCGTGTCCATCCCAGCACCGGCCTACTACGCCCACCTGGTGGCATTCCGTGCCCGCTACCACCTGGTGGACAAAGAGCACGACAGGTAAGAGACATCACCATGTCTGCTGTAGACCATGGCCCTGTTCTGATACCACCTGGTGGACAAGGAGCACGACAGGTAAGAGACATCACTATGTCTGCTGTAGACCATGGCCCTGTTCTGATACCACCTGGTGGACAAGGAGCATGACAGGTAAGAGACATCACCATGTCTGCTGTAGACCATGGTCCTGTTCTGATACCCTATTAAAGTAACTGATATTTCCATCATCACTGCACCATTCAAATTGTGGTAGATGAGTGATTACCAGAAGGTGATGAAGGAAGGTCTTTTTAATATATATATTTTTTTGAAGAATTCACTAACTCTTTCCCCTGTGATCATTCCAGTGCGGAGGGCAGTCACACGTCGGGACAGAGCAACGGGCGTGACCAGCAGGCCTTGGCCAAGGCAGTTCAGATTCACCAGGACACACTGCGCACAATGTACTTCGCCTGAAGCTCCAAGCCTGTGCACCGGGGTCGGCAGGGGTGAGACAGACCCCACAGGGAAGAAGCCTTCACTCCTCCCACCTAACCCCCTTACTGTGTCAGGTGTGGGCATCAGTGGGTTTGTGCCGTCTATCGTCTCTCCTCACCAGTAAGGGGGCATGATAAGTGTCATCCCAAACAAATTGGAATGGTTTCTTTTCCAAAATGTCCACAATTGTTTTCAAACCCACACATGCAAAACCACTTTCTTCCCCTCTCCCTGGCCTTACCCTGGTCATTATTAGGCAGTAGTATGTAAAATGATTCCTCAGAAATCGTTTGTGGTGGGGTGGACTCGTTTATTTGACATGTTGTACATTTCGTTTGTATTTGTAAATTAGTAGTTTATAGAGTTTGAGCAAAGGAAAAACTTTTATTAGGAAATACTTCTATCAAAAACTAGAGGGCAGTATCCTCACACTTTGATTGTTTAGAATCTAGACACAAGGTCACACTAAACCGTTTTCTCCATATTTTTTTTATAGGGTTAAAGGGAGGTGGGCATATCGAAGATAAGGGCCCAATGGAAGGTTTATAATCATTCTTTCTCTTCACAACTTTATTATTTATCAGCCAATCAAAGCAAAGTGCACTGACCAGATGGATACTTTGACCAGGACACAAATACTTAACATGTTGTCTTTTCATTTGTATGTACAGCTATGAATTGAACAGGCCTGTGTACAGTACCAGTCGCAGAGTATTTGTCCATCAACACTGGTGACCAACACACGTTTTTATGCTGCATCTGATGACAGCAAGCATTAGATTTTCATTAGACTTTGAAACTGTTCACACTTATTTTTAATCAAGACCTATACAAATTAGTAATATGAAATCTAAACTGTCGGCAATTGTCGCTCTCTTGCCTTTTTTACTTGGACTGAGTCGTTTTGTCAATCTATGGTCAGTGTTGCAAGAGAAACTTACTAATAGAATGGGACTGGTTCCCAACAGACACCTTTTTATGTTCTCTGAGCCTTGTTACATGTTAAGACATCTACATTAGGGGGGAGGTCAAGTCTCTTCAAATTACATTTTTGTATCCCCTTATTTTCATGTTGTCTTTCTAAAAAAAAAWWTTTWAAAAAATACGAATTTGTGTGTAGATGAGTCACACAGTCGATTTGGATATGTTAACCCTATCTGTAGTTTTGATCTTTTTAAAATGGTTTCAATCATGGTTTTCTCCCTGCTGGGGGGCAAGTCGTGTTGCTGGCATCTTTAGTACAGGCGTTGGTGTATGAATCGGTACAGTAGAGTGAGCCTATGCTCCAAGTGTCACACAGCTTAGGGACTGAAGAATGGGGTGGGGTTCTATTGGGTGGAAAAGGATTCCGGAGACGGATATGTTCTCTTCATTATTGCTCAGCAAAAAAGGGGGGCAATTATTCGTAGTCAAGCAAAGGTTTTGTTTTTTAATTGTGGTTCTTTGTAGCATAGCCTTGAGGGACATATGGTATATTTTGAATAAGCTTTTAGAAGAGGTTGTTAAAATTATAATATAATTTTTTTATTGGCCCATATGTAGTTGAATTAAATTAAGTCAAATTGGCTTTATTTGTATACGCAGAACTTTCATGCAAAAAAAATGTAATGCCTTCCAAAACTGAAATMATACTGATCTTTAGTATATTTATTTTTATTCCCTTTTCTGTTCTCCTGAATAATTCGATTTTAGCAGGGAATTCTTCATGTAGCCTAGATGGGCTGGCTTTTATCCCTCTTTTCTAACTATGCATTGTTTTTAAACAAGACATTTTTAGCAGTGATGTTTCTCAAATATGAATTTAGGGTATTTGTAGTAATATTTTTTTTTTTTGCTTGGTGCATTTAATAGCGTTTGTAGTGCTTATTCCCTATACCTTTGTAATGGTATGGGGGATTGTATTTAATTTGTATTGTATGTTTGCTAGCACAAATTCGGTATATACTTTGTTTTACAATCTTTCTTCTTAGCCAAACAAGATTACACATTTTGTACATTGACGCACAAAAGGACAGCTTAATTACAGGTGCTAGACGTTTTTTCTCCTTCACTGTAATGTCACCTTAAATCCGCGATGGACTTCACTTGCCGTAAGTATGGTAATAGATTAAGCTTTTTTTGAACAACTTTTTTTTCTTTCTCCCTCAACGATATTCATTACTTTAATTTCTAATTCCCTGTAAAGTAATCCAAAATCTGACTGTTTGTTGGGCATTCTTAGAAATCAAGTACTTGATATTTACTGTTATGTCAATATTATTATTTGGTGCTGGTCTTGCGACTTGTAAATTTGGATGCACTTTTCATAGAAGTGAACTTGGTATGAATTCCATTGATTGGTTGATCCAAGCAGGAAACTCGAACGTACATTATGAGTCTGGTGCAATTGTGTTGAAATGGCTGTGTGTTCTACCTCTTGTTACCTGTTCAAGTGTTATGGTAACGTCACACTGCTGGTCATTTCTTCATAATTACACAGGATATTATATCTGGTAGGCATCATTTGAATCTTACATTGTCACGAAATGGAATGATTTTGAACGTTTGTCATGTGACAGTCGGTGAACCTGCGTTCTGTAATCATAGTTCTTGTGCACGATCCTAAAGCTGCTTTTTTTTTTTAAGTGGTTAGAGAGCTACATGATCTTTAGTGTTGAGCTGAAATTATGTTGGTCCAACCAAGCTTTTGACTTGGCCTTTTTTTTCCTATGCGCCCATGGAACAGCATTCATTTAGCACCTTTTTATTTGTGGTAAAATGTTTTAAACCAACCAATGCAAAACATAAAAAAATATATCACAATAACATCATTGCATATCCTTGGAGATGGATGGTATGTTACCTAACTGACTGCTGTGAAACATGTTGGTCAAGCCACGCTAATAACAATTATAGCTGCTCACCCACAATTTGACGATTTACTATTGTAGCCTATGTCATGTCTTTTAAACTATTAGCTTGATACTGAATATGCAACATGTACTGCTGTGTTCCCATAGATACACATGGGGTACATGGAAAGGCATCTCCCATGTTGCTTTAATTTGGTTCATTGAATGTAGCTGTTCAATGAAATATTGACATTTTTGTTTTGGAATGCATCGTCTAAGCTCTGCCTCACGTTTATTCAGGTTATTGTTTGCTACAGTCAATCGTACAGAGGGCAGAAACATGTAGTCAAGTGGACTTGATGTTATTGATAACTTGAGTTTGTTTTTTGCTATGGAAACTATGATACAAGATGTGTGCTTGTCCATTGAAATGTGAATATTTCCCTTTCAATGTGGATAATGTTCAATGTTTCATACTACCATTTTTCATCGGTTTTCCCAACCTGTAGTCTGCCCCACCCTTTGTTCATCCTAAACTTGTTTCTTGGGAGATGTGGTCTTGTTTTTACTGCTTATACGTGTTTTAAGTTACCTATTTATACACAGCACCTTAGATTATATCGGACCTGTACAGCATTGCTTTTCCTGAAAATATCCAAAACATTTAATAATGTTCTTTTTTGCACTAAAATAAAAAAATACTTTTGGAGCTGTTGTCTAGTTGAGTCACTAGTGTTGTCTCAGACGGAATGAGAGATGAGATCAGATGAGCTGGTTTGATTCATCATGATGCTTACATTGTTTAATAGCAGGCTAGTTTGTCTGGTGAGACCATTAACTCATTGCATTGACAACTGGTCCCAGATAAACACACGTGCACTTCGAAGTCAGACATTCAGATGGTTACACCTAGGCCTATTTGTTGAGGGATTCTCCCAGCCAACCAGCGTACAGTGGGTGATTCACTGAAAATAATGCCTTTTAAAGTCTTTGTCAGATAAATAACTGCCACTGGGTTGTGATTGAAACTCCTCCCAGAAGAGGGTGCTATTCATGCATTTATTTGTTTTGAGCTTTTGTTTCTATGGCCATGCTTGAAGGTTGTGAGTGATAGCTTGAAGGTTGTGAGTGAGACAACAGCATATGCAAAGTAACAAAGATGAAACTGACATCTTACCATGTATTAGGATACTGGGTGGATGTCTGATAGTTGTGATTTGTATATTGTACTGGTTGTGTAAATGTGTAGCTATAGTCTGATGCCAAAGTTTGTGTGTGGAATGTGTTCTGCAAGTTGGTTGTTAGTTATGTATTATTTGCGTTTATGGTCGCCAGAAATACGACTTCCATAGAGAAATCGCATGCATCAACGAATGTGGCAGAACTAGCGTTAGTGTCATATCAGTATGTAGGAGTTATCTGCAAACCTTAAGCTTTTTTTTTTGTAAACATACATGTAACTGCCAAAATAATGGTAACATTTCAGGGTTTTTTTCTGGGTCAAAATGGGGCTTGGGTGGTTGCGTGGCACCCGGAAATGTTAGAGGCCCTCCTGTTGGCCGCAGTGACAAAATGTTGCTGTTTTAGGCACATCTTCTGCATTTCTACACATTTTGCCATGGCTTATGCTATTGTGTTATGTTTGAGTGACTCAAACATAACACAATCAATGGGGGCCTCATGCCATGACAAATACTCCTGAAAGCATCATTTTGGGGATTTTAGATTCTCCTTGACTGTAGCTTTTTATTTTGGTGATTTGTTGGTTCTCAAAAGTTATATAAAAAAAGAAAGTGTGTGTATGGGATACCTAGTCAGTTGTACAACTGAAATGTGTCTTCTGCATTTAACCCAACCCCTAGGTCTGTTTTTTGCATACTTTATCTGGTTTTAGTCATTTTATGTTTACACTGAACTTTTTTTTACTGTTTGGACATAGGCAGCCTGAGAAAAACCCACTTCTATGCAGAAAAAACTCTGCACTTGAGTAAATGAGGGATACAAAGTATAGTGAAAGCAGATGCTTCCACATGGGTGTGGTTCCTGAGTAAATTAAGCAATTAACATCCCATGCTTAGGGTCATGTATAAAGATTCTGGGAAGGCCATTATTTTGGCTACCAAGGCTATGCCTCCATAGATTGACAATGCCGCCATAGGCTGACAATGCCTCTATCCACAGGGCACGAATGGTTTGATGAACATTATGTAAACCACATGCCATGGCTGTCTGTCACCAGATCTCAACCCAATTGAACACGTATGGGAAATTCTGAGGCGGTCCCTGAGATGGCGTTTTCCAACACCAAATGGTGGAATTTCTCATTTGAAGAATGGCGTCACATCCCTCCGATAGAGGTCCAGACACTTGTAGAATCTATGCCAAGGTGCATTGAAGCTGTGCTGGCTTGTGCAGGCAACAACGCCCTATTAAGACGCTACGTTGGTGTTTTCTTTATTTTGGCCGTTCCCTGTAGTTATATAGCTATTTACAGTCTTTTTGAGCCAAATCAGGAATGTACACAAGTGAGATACAATTGCCATAGGGAACTCAAAAGTTCATGGGTATGGTGTGGTACCAAGAAGAACACTAGTGGCTAGATTGAGTGAACTGAACAATGGCAACCCCAAGTAAATAATGATGCAAAATAACATTTTAAATTGTGCACCTACCATCTCCGGTTTTTAATTATTACCTGAAATCCCAAGATGCATATTGACCTCCGCCTAGTGCTTTTCTGGGGAAAAGACCACATTTACATGCACACAGTATTCCGGATAATAGTTCATATCCCGCTTAAGGTCTTATTCGGGCTAAGCTGTTTACATGCACCTTTTGATATCCCGCTCARGAGTATCACTGTGTCACGAGTATCACTGTGAATAAACAGAATATTCCTTATTTTAAGTTCATAGAGGTTAAATGGAATAGTAAGTGGAATATGGACACTGACTGTAGGCCTATAACCTCTCACATGTAGAGTAATATAGTAACTCCTGCAGAATGATGCATTTATTGCAGTAAAATTATAGAACAAATGTTAATTTTGTCTCGAACAGGAGTGGAGAAATTTGATTTCTTTCTTTCAGCATCTCTTGACAAAAATGTGACTGCACGTGTAATGTGTTATCTTTGACACTACTGCAAGCAGACAGTATTTGCACCACAAAATATGTACCCAAGTCTAATCAGAAACGTGTTTAATTGTTTTCTCAGCTTTTAATTTCCTTAAAACCGGTCAATCTTATGACATTGGTCCTTTGCAAAATGTACAAATCTTTCCACCTTTTTGAAGTTATTGCGTTTTTCTCCCAGGTCCCTGAACTAAATAGACAACTTTACCGGTGTTAACTAGATTACTAATGCATTAATTCTATCAATGTAAGACATTTATTCTGGTGAGCTCTACTTTATTTAGTCTTCTGGGACAACAAGTTATGCTGCATGTATCTAACTATAGTTGACAGACATATGACCTACCAAATGTTGAAAATTATAATTTGGCCTACTAAATGTCAGAAATTATAAGCAGAAAGTTAGAGGTGAAAGTAGGCTATACGGTCCAGTACGGAGAATCAGAAAAATATATTATTATGGAGGATGGAGCTGCACAGGTAGCCTACTTAAAAATAAAAAATAAATAAAAAGTGATTTGTTTGACAATCAGATGACATCACACAACACCCATGAGATTTAAAACTGAGCCTGTGCAGACCAAGAAAAAAAAAAAAAGGTAAACGGGATAAGATATTTACATGCCACAGTATCCCATCTAAGCTCAGCATATCCCCGGTATCTTATCTGGATTTCTCATAACCGGGATACAAGCTTTTCGGGTTATTGTAAACGGGATATGTTTGTCAACTCAAACTGAATACTTGAGTATCCCGAATAATAACGTAATATTGGTGTGCATGTAAACGTGGTCACTGACTAACAAGTATGTTGATACATTTTCTAGAATTAAGACATATCACGTCAATAGATCATTGGAACTGACCATACATTCTAGTCCCAGGCCCTTGCAGAAAGAGGTGCTCTCCTTTATAAGGCTGGGACAACGAGTCCTATTGGACTGTCTTTGATTATAATAGAATGTTGATATCAATATTTTTTGATAAAAATCAATGTTGAGCATTTGCCACCTGATTTGTACTGTCAGCATGAGTATTTCAGGAACACAGATATTGATAACTAAAGGTTGTGAATAATAATTGATCTTTTGGTATTTTGTCTCAGCCTAATACATAAAGATAAATATTGGATCTATTCTCATTTTATCATGCTTATTTGAGTTGTGTGTGTCCATTACATTTTCAAAGGTATTTGAGATGGTTTAGTTTCTTCATTGCTTAGCTTTACCCCATATTAGTTTTTGCTTAAGTGATTGTATAGCTTTGATTTGGGCAGAACATTGTCTAGATGTGCTGAGTGTAGTAGTATGGATCCATTACTTTTCTATCTTATCCAAATACAGTAATGGCTCCTGCATCAGAGGTGATACAGACAATGTAAATGACAACAGATGTATCTGTTTGCGCTATTGTATACTGTGGGCAAACGAAACCTTTAGAAAATATAAAATCAGACTTGTATATACAGAAAGGTCTATCCCCTTTGCCTTTTCCTGTCTTCTCTTGAAGGTCTACCGTTGAAATACCATCCCGGTTTAGTAGAGTAGAACTTATTTTCTTAACTGAAAGGTTACAATTTATGTAGTTAAAGCCAGTGTATGTCATTAAGAAATGTATCCACCTGTAATATGGTTGTATAAAATAATTGTTATGCGTGCTCATTAACTTCAATCCACAAACCTTAAACCGATTGGCTCCTGAAAGTGGGATGTAGTCAAGTCAGTCTTTGTTTTCCTAAGATACTTATCCTTAGCATAGGCTAACGGCACATATTGTCAAATCATTCATTCCACTTCAGTCATCAATTTCTTACTCAGATGACTATTCAATATCATACTGTACATCTTATCACTGGTCATCAGATTGCAAAAGTTTTCTTTCTCATTTAATATCTTTGAACTTTGTTCACTTTTGGATATATCATGGGAACATTTAGACTTCTATAAAACAAATGTTTTGGCTACATAATTACATACATACCTGTGTATCACACAGGTGCAGTTTTTTCTTGTGAGGTGCTGTAATATTAGTGATTTTGGCTTCTGCTTGTCTTCGTTTTGTAATTCCACTACAATACACACTAGATTAGGGGTATTCAACTCTTACCCTACAAGGTCTGGAGCCTGTTGGTTTTCTGTTCTACCTGATAATTAGTTGCACACACTTGGTGTCCCAAGTCTACATCAGTCCCTGATTAGAGGGGATCAAGGTCCATAGTTGAGTTTGAAGGCACTAGAGACTAATGCTGCCTCAACCAACATTTATTAATTTTTTCTTGGAATTTGTCAAAGTTCTTATGACACAGATGACCTCTGACACYATGCTTCATGAGCAGCTGTTAGTGGTCTACAGAATGTTCTATTGAAGTCATAGATGCAGAAGTTGACGAGTTGGCTTTTCTTTTGTTTTACTTTTTTGATGGAAATATAGCGTTGTTTTTAGGATTAGATGTATTTTCTTTCCACAAACTCTGTGCGATGGCTTCAGCATGCCCAGCTAAAAAATCCCATATTTCAGTCATCTCTCCCCATTAAGTAGATGGCACTGTTGTTTTTGAGTATTATTTGGTTGAGCTGATTCCAAGCCCTAGCCCACGATTGTTGTCATACTAAGCTTGACCCCCTATAACCCACAGCGATGCTGTCTTGAGATCCTATTTAGAAAGAGAATGGAGAACCTTGAGAGCTTCACCAAACGAATGCCATATAGCGGAATTTCTTGCATATAACATGCAATACTGACATGGGTATTTTTGTATCCTTCTAAAAGCTTAGAGGGCTTCAGAATGACTTGGCTTTTTATATACCAACTAAAGCCCTGTTTCCATTGGCACTTTGAAGTCAGCCTGGGTTGGGCTGACATTGGTGGGCTAGCTCGAATTGAGTTTCCTCTGCCTCCAGAAATGATAAATTATGTAATGTTGCTAGGTAGCCAATGTATAACGTTAGCTGGCTTCGCTAATATTGCTTGCTAGCTAACTATCACGACGTTGAAGAGTTCAATTCACTCTCACCATGCTGTAACTAACATTACCCCATACCGTTGCCAGTCAGACTCAGTCATGTATTTAGCTTGCTAAAGTTAGCTAAATATCTAAACAGTTAGCGTCATCGCTAGCATAATTCCTACCTTGCTTTTGCATTGGCTATTAGCTAGCTAGCTAACCAAGCAAACCAGATGACAGTTTTGATATGATGTAGCTAGCTTTCAATACGACCTGGCCAGCAAAAATTCCTGCTAGCTTGTTTAACTCTTGAGTTGAAAGCTAATGTTAGGTAGCCAGCATTCGAGGGCTGACTGTTCTCAACGTATTTTGTAGTGAAAAAATAAAGGATACAGCAATGGTGGTAATGTGTGTAGTCGGACTACTGCAGTACTGCTTGTCCATGTGCTAGCTAACAGCAACAAGCCCATACAAGCTAACTAAACGTGGTGTTAGCATTCTAATCGAGCTGGCACCAGTTGTGAAACTGCGCTGGCCCAGGTTTCCCTCGACCCAGCTTGAATTTGAGAATTCCATTTGAGCTCGAATGTGGTCCTAATTTGAAGTGCCAGTGGAAACAGGGATTTAGTAAACTACCTCAGAACGGTCTCGGGTGCTAGCGTTGTATATCCCTAATTTATGACGAAAACAAAGATAATTTATACTGACCAAACAACACAAGTCAATACTGTGTATTATATAGACGTTATTATTTTACATTAAAAAACGACAAATTTACGGATAAACTTTGTTTTAGTATGTAAAGTTCAAGGGACCAAATTTTGTAATTGGAGTTGGTCTCAATGTTCTTACATGCATGTGAGTCCTCTCTTCTTCTTTTTATGTAGTGATAACAAAAACAACCAATGAACACTAACAAAATGAGTTGGGATTCGTTCATGTGGCAATATAAGCTGTAGTCATGACTGAATGATATATTGGCGTGCCAATGGAATGGCTTTTTAGATCGACGATTAATCGATATTCCTGCAATGGTTTTTGGGAGTATTAAATAGAAATAGTGGGCTGCAGATGGCGAGAAAGAGGCTTGTCAATGGGATGTTGTATGCAGAGCAATAACTACTAAAGCCCAAACTAGGGTTGTGATTTGCTTGACTAGGTTTATTAGGGGGCCTAGTCAAGGTGTATGGCAAGTCTCACCTAGTGAGCTACATGAACCTTGGCTTGTGGTCTAGTGTGACATCTTTCATTCAGCATTTAAGAGATTGCAAGTGGATGTCTGATAAATGGAATATACTTAACAAACCTACACTACCAAACATAAATGGTCCACAGTTAAAGCTGAGTGTCTGACATGATCTGCATCTCTAAGTGATTTTATCCAGTATCGCAATAACCCAGAAAAATAAACTATTAAGCTATAAATTAACATTTGGTAATGTTTTTGATGAAGATATTGTCTTTTTGCATGCTACATTTTACAAGGGGAATCAAAATTTGAACTATACTTTGATCAATACATTGTGACATGAGATATATATATATATATATATATACACACACACTGATGTAGCCTACTGGGATATTTCAGTCACTCAAGAAAAGGTACAAAAAAAGGTTGTATGGAAATGTAATTCAAATTCTTGTGTCATTATGGTCATCTGAACTAAAACCATCCTGTTTTTGTTATCGTTTTGTGTGTGCCTTTTTTTAGAGCTCTTTTCCACCTCATATGGGTTGCTTACACATTTTGATTCACAGAGCCACAAAATACTTTCTACATGAGTTATCGTGCAACCTTGAGTGAACATGCTGCATAGAACGATCAGTATTTGTGTTTTGCACTTTCAAAGCAGCTTGAGGCTGGGCGGACAGAAAAATAAAAAGGTATTTTATGCCATCAATAGGAATTATAAGGAATAATATGACTTTGAAGAGCTTTTCTAAAATAAAAAAAAGGAAAGATATAGATATATATTCATGAAGTACCTCATAAGCCTGATAAATGCTGCATTGACTTCTCATTTAATCTTTTTCTATTGTCCAATAAAATGTCAATATCCCCCCCTGGGAGGTTTGATTGTCACACAAGGCTGTGCATATGCCATGCAAAACCTGCTTTCTGACTCGATGGGTCTTGTAGGATGTTCTGCATGTTCACTGTCAGAAGTGAAAAGGTATTTTCTGAACCTGACGCCAAAAGAAATGGTTGTGTGATTTGTGTGTCTTGTATGCACTTGTTAACAAAAGATTTGATCATCTGAATAGTTGCATCCACACAGTTACCATGTTTTGCTTTTGTTAGGATGCTGTGAGTGTCCATAGAACCTAAAACAATGGGTTCAGTCAGTGACGAATTCATGTCATTTTTCCATCAACAAAACGCTGTTCAATATGACTGTTGACTCAGGTATTGCCATAAAAGGGCTGTATCTGCAACTGTTTATCCTCTCTATCCTACTCTCCCACACCTTTGTCTTAAGATAGCCTTAGAACTTCAAATGGGGTACATTCTAGTATATTTGGCCTTAAGTACGAAATTATGCACTAGAATCCACAACTTGTGAAAAAGCTTGATTCCCATAGACACCTTGAAACCATGTCATGCCCCATTGTCATACATCTACCTCCTATGAATGTAAGTGTCCTAAAGATGCAGTCACTTGATGAATGTATTTGTTCTGTTATTATTTCATAGACATTCATCCTCAAATTCTAATCAATGAACTTTTTTTTAAAGCCCAAAATGTCCTGTCTTTACTTATTTTCACAGTAAACAGAATTTTCAGGGTGCCGTTTTAACCCGTCATTGAGGATCTTTTTTGTTTCTTTAAATGTCAATGTAAGCCACGGAGGAGCAAAGTTTCTCTTCGCAAAGTCAGCCCTGCACAGTCCTGTGAACTCAAACCTCCTCGCCTGTCATTTAGATTTTCAGTCTCTCTGTTTTCTTTTACCACATGCCAAAACTGAATTTGCTGTCATTCCAATCATGGAGATGTCTTTTTGTTGCTGGTTTATTTGTTTTCGGATCCACTGCTAAGCTCCTCGTTCTAGTTCTCGTTGTCGTAAAGTGTAAGTGAGCTTTGATTTTTATTTTACTTTGTTAACAATTATGATTACAAACACAAGCTATGCTGTAAACCCTGTTAGGAAATAATGTGAATACGTATTACTTGATGTAGTTCACTTTGGCTTGACTGTAAATTGCATTAATTAATAAAAAGGTTTGAAGAAACTTCACATGTCTGTCTTTTACTATGCATATAACAATTTGCTTAAAATATGAATGGTTTAATCTAGTCCCTTATGTATGTTTTGAATAACTAGTTATAGTTCTTTATAGGTGGACATCATCATCGATTCTGCAAGTTATTCATTCAGTAATACACATTTTTGGCTTCTTGAACCACATCAAATGTCACCATCTTATTTACTTACGTCAGTGGTAGAGTTCTCCAAAGACATCCCTTGTTTTAAATTTTACTGACAAAAAACCTCAAACCGATGGTGTGACTGGAGATTAATAAACACCAAAGAAATATACATATTTAGTGCATTTAAAGTATTCAGACCCCCTGACTTTTCACATTTTCTTATGTTACAGCCTTACTCTAAAATTGATTCATTTTTTTTATTTTTATCCCTAACCCAAAAATTGGTGTTGAGATGTTAGCAAATTCATTAACTGAAATGTTTACATAAGTATTCAGACCCTTGACTCCGTACTTTGTTGAAGCACCTTTGGCAGCGGTTACAGCCTCAAGTCTTTTGGGGAATGACGCTACAAGCTTGGCACACCTGTATTTGGGGAGTTTCTCCCATTCTCTACAGATCCTCTTAAGCTCTCAGGTTGGATGGGCAAAGAAACCACTACTAAAGAACATCAATAAGAAGAGACTTGCTTGGGCCAAGAAACACAAGCAATGGACATTAGACTGGTGGAAATCTGTCCTGAGTCCAAATTTGAGATGTTTGGTTCCAACCGCCGTGTCTTTGTGAGATGCGGAGTAGGTGAACGGATGATCGCCATGTGTAGTTTCCACCATGAAGCATGGAGGAGGAGGTGTGATGGTGCTTTGCTGGTGACACTGTCAGGAATTTTCTTTTGGATTCAAGGCACACTTAACCAGCATGGCTACCACAGCATTCTGCAGTGATATGCCAATTCCATCTGGTTTGCGCTTAGTCCCACTARCATTTGTTTTTCAACAGGACAATTACTCAACACACCTCCAGGCTGTGTAAATGCTATTTGACCAAGAAGGAGAGTGATAGAGTGCATCAGATGCCATGTCCTCCACAATCACCCAACCTCAACCCAATTGAGATGGTTTGGAATGAGTTGGACCGCAGAGTGAAGGAAAAGCAGCAAATAAGTGCTCAGCATATATGGGATCTCCTTCAAGACTGTTAAAATATTCCAGGTGAAGCTGGTTGAGAGAATGCCATGGGTGTGCTACGCTGTCACGGCAAAGGGTGGTTAGAGCCCTGAATGCTGATTGCCTGAAAGCTGTGGTATATCAGACCGTACACCATGGGTATAACAAACAAATACAATTTACTATTCTAATTACGTTGGTAACCAGTTTATAACAGCAATAAGGCACCTCTGGGGTTTGTGGTATATGGCCAATATACCACGGCTACGGGCTGTATCCAGGCACTCTGTTGCGTCGTGCCTAAGAACAGCCCTAAGCCGCGGTATATTGGCCATATACTACACCACCTCAGGCCTTATTGCTTAATTAGACCACCCTACTAGCACACAGGAAAATGTAGGTGAGTTCTTGAAGAACGGATAAAAGTTACTATGAACTTAATGCAATGTCCAAAACAAAGAGTCCTGTGGTTTGGAAATGGGCTCATGTTTTCCTGGATGAATGATTCAGTGCTGGCCTTGTTTGTTTCTAGCTGCACTTATTAGGCCTATCTAAATAATAATGCCCTTTTACATTACTCCTCAGCCCAGCTGCCTCACTTACCAGGCTAATAGAAACACGGCTGGGGAACAAGACTGGTACAGTTCCATCGTGGTGTAGTTGCTCCAGGATAGAACAACGAGCTGAGTTCTGCCTGTCCTGTTTCCTCCTGAGTGCCTGGTGCCCGGRGCGGGCGGGACCAGGATAGTAGTAGGCTTGCACAGCAGTAGGCTTGTGCTAGGCTTTGCTCCTAGAGGGAATATTCAAGCAGTCATATTAATGCCCTTTTACCAGTGGTGTAAATAAACTAAGAAAAAGTACTTAAGTACTACTAAAGTTGTTTTTTGGGGTATCTGTACTTTGTTTTCCACTTATTTTTACTCCACTACATTCCTAAATAAAATGTGCGTTTTACTCCCATACATTTCCTCTGACACCTAAAAGTACTCGTTACATTTCAAATGCTTAGCAGGACAGCAAAATTGTCCAATTCATGGACTTATCAAGAGAACGCGCTGTCATCACTACTGTCACTGATCTGGCAGACTCACTAAATTATGTCTGGCTATCTCTAAATTAAAACAAATATTGTGCTGTTTGGCTTGCATTTTAAATTAAACTTTTACTTTTATACATTTAGAATTTCTCAAGTATTTTACTGGGTGACATTCACTTTTATGTGAGCCATTTTCTATTAGAGTATCTTTACTTTTACTCAAGTATGACAATTGGGTACTTTTCCACCACTACCTTTTCCACAGTGATTGTTATTTGTTATTATAGGCAAGGTAATACTATTGAGAAACGAAATGGTTGTAGAAGTTAGTTGATCAAAGGTGATTGAGCGAACTTCCTCTAGGGGCTTGTGCAAGGAGAGTAGGGGAGTAAGAGAACAAAGAGGAAAGGTAATATTGAGCTTTCTGCTCCCAACCAGAATTGTGAATTCCTAGCGTATGAAGTTATGCATGATCAGCCAGTAGTCAAGTTTTAATGCCACACGTACAATGGAATGCCATTCTTGCAAGCTCTAAACCCAACAGTGCAGCAATCAATATAGTATAGAAGCTGTTCAGGAGTCTGCTGGTGGCAAACTTGATGATCCGGTACCGCTMGCCGTGCAGAAGCAGAGAGAACAGTTTGTTCAGGACCTGTCACACGGAGGGGTCCAAAAACAGCGGAAACGGTTATCCAGACGTCACCTGAATAATTGCAAATTTTGTACATCTTCAGTCCTCCCCACATCTTTCTAGTACGATACAGCTTGAACCAATCCCACTAGTAACCTCTCAGATGTAAATATTTAGGAGTTCCATGAGTGCATCGTTGCGCAAAAGGATTGTTGGACTAGGAACCCGTTTTTAGGTTAAGAACCTTTTGCGATTGATTTTATGTTGTGTTTCTAGTATAAAGGAGCACATTGCCAACACACAGGACTCCAACAGGAAAGACCATGTGGCATCCCTCCTAGAGAAACAGTTCTCTAGCCTAGAGGTCTTTACATCATGCAACTCCGACTTGAAAAAATGTCACAGTGAATATGTTCTTTAGGCATTTTACATTGAATGAACCGTACCATGTAATATATTCCACTAGCAATGCATGCAGATTCAGGGCAGGAAACCCTGTACAAACAAGAGGTGCACTTTCTCTGTATATGTACTGTATTCTTTGCCTTTTATTCCTCCATAGCGTCACATTCCTATTAGGTGCATTTTAATCACATGTACCTAAAATCCAAACTGTATGCAAAGCCTACAGCATCAGGGGTATTCTGATGGCAATAAAATCTGGTTATACTCCCAGGCTTTAGACCTGTACCATAAAGAGATGTTTTATTGAATGAAGTACAGCTGCGTGAAACACTCAGTGTATGGCATAACATTGTTGCAACGAGGCAAAAACTTGTATCTACAGTAATTCAACATGAATAGTCTGTAGCATGAAGAGGATTTCATTTTCATTAATAAAACTACGGTACAAAAACATACAAAAGGCAAGTCTCATTACTTAGGTGGGATCGAAATTGCTGTTTTTCACTCTTGTAGAAAAAATATATTCATAGCTGTTAAAAGTAACTGTCCAGCGTTTCCTGAATTCTGTTAAATATGACCTATAATTACAAGTGATTGTTTTCCTCCCAAAAAAAAGGTTATTTAATGGTTATCAAGTTAAGTACCCCAACAACAGAATGGTGCAAGTAGATTGGCCAGCTCATCCTCCGGAGGATGCACTGTCGAGAAGTCAGGAGTATGCATTTGAGTTTGAGGTGTTTTTTGTGTGTTTTCCCCCCTTCAATTTCATGCTTTGGCCACAAAGAGTATAGGATGAGTCAACATTTATTTGGGTATGAGTTAACAGAATATGATTAAGTTATGTTTTAATTGGACAGTTAGGCTACTTCAGTGCATTCTTGAGACAGGACGTTGCTTTGTAGTTTCATGGCACACAGACACACAGCAGCATATTTTGACTTTGATTCAATAAATGTAGTAAGTCTGTATGATGATTTCACATGAAAAACCTYAAAATATGGCAATGCCTACTGTAGCATAACTTACATTGCAATCGGAGGAGCTGTTACAAAAAATGAAACAAGAGAAGATTTAAATAAGTGCTGCCTGCAGCCAGCCAGGACTGAAAGTACCTATTAGTAAAGAAAATAGATCACACTAAACACTGCAAAAATCTAAAGTCTGTATATTCCTTAGTCACATACTCCATTCAAACACAAAGAAATCAGTTTGCATGTCTATATTTCTGCAGATTTCATTGGGTATATGAATAAAAGGAATTAAAGTCCATTAGCAAAGACTGTGAATAGGTGTTCCTCTTTATAAAAGGATACAACCAATGAGCCAACTTTATTTCGACCTGAATCGCTTGTATGGAAGACATTGTTGAAAAAAGAAAAAAAAAGCACCTGATCTGTTCACCCTTTGCTTCAAGGTCTCCTGTAAAACATAATGCCCAAAACAAATGAAAGCCCTCATCTCTGTGCACTATTTGCATCAGCTGGCATCAAAACCTGGGGGAGTACAGAGCTTCTCTTTGGCAGCAGGTTATTGCTGTGGCGGGGGGGTATCATAGTCAACATATATTTATGATTATAACGCTTTATCTGTAGTCATTTCACATACTGATTCTTTCTGACCCAAACTGGATGCTCAGCATGCAGATGACTAGGCAACTTAATTGTAGTAAACATAATATGCTCTAGTAAATCTCAGATCAAGACGTAGGCCTACACAATGCCATTGAATGGAAGTGGTATGAATGTGGTCTACTTCAGGAATGAGCTGGAGAAAAATATTCAGACTCCATGCTAGCAATACAACCACTGTTGCTTCAATTGTCTGCTTCCTCAATTGGATTTTCTTCTAGAAGCTTCAGGTAATCCCGAACCAAGATCTTCTTTGGTAGGATATCTGCAAACGGTATACGGAACAGATACAAATATTTGCTTTCTCAGTGTCATGATCGCCCATGTTCATTCAGAGAGAAGAGAAGGACAGTCAACTGGTGGTGGTGACGAATGTATTAAATAACATTTCATTCAAAACAATTGTGTCAAATGACCAATTGGCAACCCATCCCTTATGGGATTAATTGACACAAACATTACAATAATTCACTATGGTAATAAAATGATAATTATTCTGGTGTTCTCTGCATTGCGCAACGCATAAAGAGTGAATTTATTTTGTAAAAATCAATACATAATAAATAAGGTTATCTGTGAGATCGTTCTTACCTGTGAGAAACTGAAAAGTCTCTTTCTCCTCAACAGTATTGGCCAGATCACTGTACAAGAGGGTCTGGTCTTTCCCTGATCCATTGTTGAATGAGGACAGAGCTAGGTGCTGAACAAACAGTTCCTAGAAGAGAGATGAGGGTGATGAATCAATTTATTACATGGGACAGTTCCATATCATTACCAGTGACTCCATTAGGATGGAGGGCAGTCTTCCCTTTACAAGGCTCTGATGGAGGTTACACTAAAGCCACGTAAAGTAAGTTGAGGGGCATATCACATTTTATTGGTCACCTACACATATTCCACAGATGTTATCGCAAGTCTAGCGAAACACTTCCTACCTCCAACAGTGCAGTAATATCCCCAACAATAAACGAAAATCCCAGAAATGTAATTAAAAAAAGATTAGAAAGAGCAACGTCAGAGTCTGGAATATAAATACAGTTGAAGAAGTCGTAAGTTTACATACACTTGGGTTGTAGTCATTAAAACTCATTTTTCAACCACTTCACAAATTTCTTGTTAACTAACTATATTTTTAGCAAGTCGGTTAGAACATCTGTGTGCATGACACAAGTAATTTTTTCAACAATTGTTTAGACTAATTTACTGAATCACAATTCCAGTGGATCAGAAGTTTACATACACTAAGTTGACTGTGCCTTTAAACAGCTTGGAAAATTCCAGAAAATTATGTCATTGCTTTAGAAGCTTCTGATAGGCTAATTGACATCATTTGAGTCAATTAGAGGTGTACCTGTGGATGTATTTCAAGGCCTACCTTCAAACTCATTCCCTCTTTGCTTGACATCATGGAAAAATCAAAAGAAATCAGCCAAGACCTCAGAAAAAAGATTGTAGACCTCCACAAGTCTGGTTCATCCTTGGGATCAATTTCCAAACGCATGAAGGTACCACGTTTATCTGTACGCAAGTATAAACACCATAGGACCACGCAGCCGTCATACCGCTCAGGAAGGAGACCCGTTCTGTGTCCTAGAGATGAACCTGAAAGGCCGCCCAGCAAGGAAGAAGCCACTGCTCCAAAACCGCCATTTAAAAAATCCAGACTACGGTTTGCAACTGCACATGGGGACAAACTCATACTTTTTGGAGAAATGTCCTCGTCTGATGAAACAAAAATAGAACTGTTTGGTCATAATGACCATCATTATGTTTGGATGAAAAAGGAGGAAGCTTGCAAGCCACAGAATACCATCCCAACCATGAAGCACGGGGGTGGCAGCATCATGTTGTGGGGGTGCTTTGCTGCAGGAGGGACTGGTGCACTTCACAAAATAGGTGGCATCATGAGAAGGAAAATTATGTGGACATATTGAAGCAACATCTCAAGACATCAGTCAGGAAGTTAAAGCTTGGTCGCAAAAGGTTCTTCCAAATGGACAATGACCCCAAGCATACTTCCAAAGTTGTGGCAAAATGMCTTAAGGACAACAAAGTCAAAGTATTGGAGTGGCCATCACAAAGCCCTGACCCAATCCTACAGAAACTTTGTGGGCAGAACTGAAAAAGCGTGTGCGAGCGAGGAGGCCTACAAACCTGACTCAGTTACACCAGCTCTGTCAGGAGGAGTGGGCCAAAATTCACCCAACTTATTGTGGGAAGCTTGTGGAAGGCTACCTGAAACAGTTGACCCAAGTTCAACAATTTAAAGGCAATGCTACCAAATACTAATTGAGTGTATGTAAACTGACCCACTGGGAATCTTTGTCCCCATGTGCAGTTGCAAACCATAGTCTGGCTTTTTTATGGCGGTTTTGGAGCAGTGGCTTCTTCCTTGCTGAGCGGCCTTTTTAGGTTATGTCGATACAGGACTCGTTTTACTGTGGATATAGATACTTCTGTGCCCGTTTCCTCCAGCATCTTCACAAGTTGCTTTGTTGTTGTTCTGGGATTGATTTGCACTTCTCGCTCCAAAGTACATTCATCTCTAGGAGACAGAACGTGTCTCCTTCCTGAGCGGTATGACGGCTGCGTGGTCCCATGGTGTTCATACTTGAGTACTATTGTTTGTATAGATGAACGTGGTACCTTCAGGCGTTTGGAAATTTCTCCCAAGGATGAACCAGACTTGTGGAGGTCTGCAATCTTTTTTCTGAAGTCTTGGCTGATTTCTTTTGATTTCCCCATGATGTCAAGCAAAGAGGCACTGAGTTTGAAGGTAAGCCTTGAAATACATCCACAGGTACACCTCCAATTGACTCAAATMATGCTTCTAAAGCCATGACAACATTTTCTGGAAWTTTCCAAGCTACTTAAGGCACAGTTAACTTAGTGTATGTAAACTTCTGAACCACTGAAATTGTGATACAGTGAATTAATCTGTCTGTAAACAATTGTTGGAAAAATTACTTGTGTCATGCACACAGTAGATGTCCTAACCGACTTGCCAAAACTATAGTTAGTTAACAAGAAATTTGTGGAGAGGTTGAAAAAACAGTTTTAATGACTCCAACCTAAGTGTAGGTAAACTTCCGACTTCAACTGTATGTCAGGAGAAGTGTAGTATTATCATAAGGATATGTATACTTGGAATACAGATGAGGAATGGAGGGAAAAAGAGGCAGAGGAGGTCTAGTCTAGTAGGTGCTGTAATGCAACATATTTTGGATGCCAACCGTGGTTAAGCCTCATCGAAGAAGAGATAMWAGCTGTTTTTCGGTCCTCTACTGTCTACACATCCTACATGTTAGAAAATACTAAAAATAGTATTTAACCAGGCAAGTCAGTATTTACAATGATGGCCTACCCCAGACAACGCTGTGCCAATTGTGCGCCGCCCTATGGGACTCCCAATCACGGCCGGATATGATACAGCCTGGATTCGAACCAGGGATTGTAGTGACGCCTCTTGCACTGAGATGCAGTGCACGTTTGTGTATCACAGCCACTGTGGCCGGTAGATACAGGCAGTGTTACTGCGCGAGGTGGGATAGATTTGGCGTTAGGATTCAGAGCTTTGTGCATGACCAGATACGAAACAAAAACGAGAGAAATACTTTACACAACTGCAGCGTTTATTTTGGTATAAATCACAACGTACCCATACTTGACTAATTTTATTAAATACTCGCAGTCAGAGCCCTGAGTGTGGCCACCCCGCCAACATGGCTAGTGAATTAGAAATTCTTAATCGCCAATGCCAAAATCTTCCCGTACTTGGCGCGTGTTAATTTTAGGCCTTGCATTCATTACGGGATAACTGTACATCCTATTTTAGTTTAAGTTAAAGCCAAATATATTTCCACTATGTGCAACAGTAATGTCACTTCGGGGTGAACGTTAGTTAGCTAGTTAGCTAACTGTTACAGCCATTCAGGGTTAGTTACCTACCTTGACAAGTACAGTACATTTAGAGATTAAAATTCCAATTTATGAAAGTAGATAGCTAACACTGTCTGTATATGTATACATTCATTTCAGACCTTACTGCAAAATTACCTTGTAGGCCTAGCTAATACGTACCGTTAGCTAGCATAGCTAAACCAATAAACAAACTGCCGATTGAACTAAACTTACTGTTGCTTTGGTGGTGAGGAGAAGAGCCTCTTGGTTGATGCTTGAGACGTCGGGAGAACTTTTCATGATCAGTTTCACACGAGTCATTGGAAGAGAGATGCCTTTGCTGTTAGATGCATGATTCACTTTCTCTTCCACGTTGTTGCCCGACATCTTAAGTATGTTTCTCAGTAATAAGCGCACACCGTTGATAAACACTCGCGAAGAGCGGAAGTACCCCGCTACTTTTAGAGCAGTGACGTGGGCGTGGTTAGTCTTTTTCTTCTTCCATTTCCCCCCAAATCCTTAACAAGTATCTCTACCAGTAGAGCAGGGTTCCCCAATTTGCGGCACGCGGGTCAAATCTGGCCCACCAGAAATATGATTTGCCCCCCAAATATATATATATTTTTTAATTAAATAATTAAAAAATAAAATTATAATTTAAAAAAAATCAAGGACTCGAGCTGCAAAAACTCCCAAATGCAATGTCTCAAGAAGGAAGTTACTCTCCCTAAATAAGGCAAAAGTTGCATTTTAACTTATTTCATGAGGAGAGAGAATACAGGAGACAGTCATATAATAAAGCAGGCAGCGGACCATTTTGTGGTGCTGAAAGGTAAAGCTGCAACCGCAGTGCAATCAATAGGAGGGGAACAGCGCCTGGTGCTGAAAATATAGCTAACTTGTTATGCAAGTGTTGCGCAGCAACAGATTGAGAAAACCTACATCAGTCGAGTAATCCATTTAAACAATAATCTTCATTTTAATTTTACTTTACAAACAATAAGAGTTGCAGCTATCAAAAACATATGGAAATGTCTGCTCTACCCAAAATTACAACCAACTAATTGCAGCATTACCACAAACATTGAAGAGGAAAGTGGAAGGGGGAAAACTGGTCTGTCGGCCCTGCAATAAAGATCATCATTGGTTAAAGAATATTGTGATAAATTWAAAAAAAWATCAGTTTAATTTATGTTAAAAAAAATTGACAGCTGTGCCATATAGATTGCAAAATAGTTGGGAAGAGATCTTTGACGTACCAATTCCATGGCACATGGTTTATGAACTGACACGCAAAACGACGCCAGATTCAAAATGTAGAATTTTTCAATTTAAATTATTATACAAAATTCTCTCAATAACTAAAAGAATGTTATTTATATGGAGGATACAACCTTCCCAGCTCTGCAGATTTTGCTGTGAAGAGGCTTAATCATTAGATCATTTGTTTAGGTACTGTTAATATGGTACATTCCACAAATGTACTTGTAAGAAGGCACACCTGTTAATTGAAATGCATTCCAGGTGACTACCTCATGAAGCTGGTTGAGAGAATGCCAAGAGTGTGCAAAGCTGTCATCAAGGCAAAGGATATGTTTAACACTTTTTTGGTTACTACATGATTCCATATGTGTTATTTCATAGTTTTGATGTCTTCACTATTATTCTACAATGTAGAAAATAATACAAATAAAGAAAAACCCTTCAATGAGTAGTGTTTTTCTAAAACTTTTCACCCGGTAGTGTGTGTGTGTGTGTGTGTGTGTGTGTGTGTGTGTGTGTGTGTGTGTGTGTTGTGTGGGTTGTGTGGTATATATATATATATATATATATTGTGGCAGACCAGGGGGTTTGGTCAAGAAGTTTACATTAGATCAGACACGGACAGAGTATGATTAGCTCGGTTTCAAGGGTGTTTATTAAATAATAAATCAAAAAGAAAAGAACAGGTCTCCCCATGAGACCCTCTCCGGGATACCTTCTCCTGGCCTCCGGGTCCTCCTGAATCCTGTCGGGCACACAAACTCAACTCCCTCGTCTTAGCTCAGGTAACCGTATCCAACCACATGGAAGTCCCCTCACTTCCCCTAGTCCWCCTGTGTGCTGCCCTTCTGGCAGCTTTATGGGCCTTGATTACTCACCAGCTCCCAATCAGCCCCAATTAGTCCTGTCTAGAGCCCGTCGAGACCTGGCACGTCCAGCAGATGGAGCCATCGCCTCGTGATGTATACTCCACCTGTTACCAGGCCTTGACGAGTCTTCCCCTGGTGGCTGACCTGCTGTAGCCACAATATATATACATGTATATACATTTGCAAAAGAAAATATGGGGGATTGGACGTGATGCAGACAATTACATTGATGGTAGCTACAATCTATCTGCAGTATTAAATCTGATCTAACCCTAAATATTTTTTTAAATAAAAAATAACAACAAGAGTGCTTAATTGTAGTCTATTTCTTCCGAGTCTAGGCCTATATAAAATATATAAAATACCTTAACTGGCTGAGGTGGGCTATTAGGCTTAACAGCATCTTTCACAATAACAAAAATAAATGGCTTAATAGAAGTGGGATCTTTTTATTATGCGTACTTACAATTGCAACTGGCCAAAAATGTAGCATCCTACATAAAACAATCATTTAAAGATAGCCTGCTCCTTTAACGACAGAACAAACAGAAATGACTGTCAGTTTGAGACCTAAATATCCCTGGAAAAGCACTCACAATAATGTTAGTATTTACTAAATACTTTCATATAGGCCACTAAGTGACTTACTCAATGGGAAAAGTTGCATTTCCTCTCGGACACGATCTTGTGTCCGCAGGCTGTCCTCGATTGAAAGCTGGTTCCTGTCATGAGTCTATATTGCGTTCATAGAGGAAAATGAGGACTTGATGTTAGTACATAAAATGCAAGTTTTTTTTATTGTGCTGTATTCCTCTGAGCATGCCACCCAAAGCGCACACAAGGATTCGGAGCGCATCCTTGATTTGGCTGGATGTCTGGAATTCAATCAGCTGAGTTTGAATTGCGGTCTCATCCAGCGAGGGTATCGTTTTCTTAGCAAGGGAGGGTAATTCTCCACTTGGGCCGACTGTGAGAGGATCACGTACAAATGCAATAATATCCTTGGGCATGCTGTAGTCTTTAAATCTGGTGGAGAAGTTATAATTTGTAAATTGAAATCTTCCATCACCTCTATGACAATACTGCGACATGGTCCCTCTGCCTCTCGTTTCTCCAGTGTGCTGAAGTGCAGTAGCCTTCCAGATGACCATTCCAAATCGAACAGCTCAAGCTTCCTAGTAAAGGCCTCAAGTTTTTCCACCATGTCCACGACTGTTTTCCCTCTTCCTTGTAACTGGAGATTTAACCCGTTTCAGTTTCAGTGAGAATATGCCATGTTTAGATTTATAATGACGTCTGAGATTGATCTGTACATTCTTCCCTGAAACTTCAATTTTCATTATCCACCTTTCTTTTGATACGTTTTGAGAGCGACATTTTCTGTTGCTATCAATATGATTGTTCTGAACAGAACGAATGTTGACGTTACAAAAGTAGTGTAGCCTACAGTAGACTACGTAGACCTTTTTTCCCCCTCCAATCAACGTACAGAGAAATAGACAAAATAATATTTGAATAGAGACATGGTGATTTTATGAGCGTAATCAGATCGAAAAAATGATGTTATTGTCACTGAATTTATTATGTACTAATCGGATTTGTTAAACATGTTGTTCAATTTGTAGTGTAGGCCAATTCATTGTGCTAATATTATATGCTAATTATGTTCTGACCCACCGACTATTAGCTCAGAAAAAAATTGGGGCCGAGGCCAAACATAGTTGACGAACCCTCAACAGTATGTACTCCCGTTTAAGACAATATGATTGTTGTTGTTTTTTTGCTTCCTTTTTGCTAAGAAGTAGCTGATAGATAGTTTATAAGCCTGCCTGTTAGATAAATATAATACCTAGATATAAGGCTGTCGATACACGCCATCACAGTAGGTGGAGCATTACACTTCGCTTAGTGCGGCCCACACTAGCTAGCTGAACATGAAAGAAGAAGACATTTTTACAGACTGGTTAGCTAGCTGTCTGGGCTAAATCGATGTAGCCATTTGTGTTGTTCCTTTAGATCTAGCTTATTGCTATTTGATTTGCATGCTGTAGTTGTCTGTCTAAGTCTGTCTGTCAAGAGCGGCTTTGTTGTTGTTGCTGATGTTGTTAGCCAGAATACAGTTAGCTGGCTAAATAGCTAGCTAGCCTCTGCGTTCATTTCGCTGGCCTACATTTTTCCTATCAAGATGCCGCTGGGTTTGAAACCATGTTGCGCTGTCTGCAAAACAAACTCATCGTCTATGTGGAAAAAGGGAAACCAAGGAGAGATCCTGTGCAATAACTGTACGGGGAAGAGTACCAGCAGTGGAGCATCTGGACCCTCTGCGTCCTCCAACACACAGCAGAATAATGTCGGGGGCAAGCAGGTTTGCACATATAAAATATACATAGGCCTGCACTGCACTTGTAGTGTTCTCCCCTTAGTGGCTGTATCTCCATATTGTTCTACTTCCAAGGCAAAGCAGAGATCAATCATATAGGCATGTGTGATCCACATTGTCATCCTGATGGAGGTGTAATATTGGTATTTGACACATCTTGCCCACAGTCTAAACAAGAGATCCACAGGAGATCAGCACGGTTGAGGAGCACCAAGTACAAAACCCCTGCTACCGAAAAAAAGGTCTCTACCAAAGGAAAAGGAAGAAGGCACATCTTCAAACTAAAAAATGTCAGTACCATTGGTTCAATACACGGGAATTCAGATATCTTTGTGTTGGATTGTCAGACAATTGTCCTAATTGAAGCTCCTCAAAATGTGATTTCTTCCACAGCCAATCAAAGCACCAGAATCTGTTTCCACTATCATCACATCAGAATCAGTCTTTTATAAGGTACAGTATGTTTACTTAAAAAAACAAAAAAACATTCAGTACTGTATGTTAGCAAACATAACAAACMTATCTGTTTATAACCTACCAGGTACCACCCCAAAGCCGTAAACACGGGCACCCTCATAGATATCATCCTAACCAACTTGCCCTCTAAATACACCTCTGCTGTTTTCAACCAAGATCTCAGCGATCACTGCCTCATTGCCTGCATCCGTGATGGGTCAGCGGTCAAACGACCTCCACTCATCACTGTCAAACGCTCCCTGAAACACTTCAGCGAGCAGGCCTTTCTAATCGACCTGGCCGGGGTATCCTGGAAGGATATTGATCTCATCCCGTCAGTAGAGGATGCCTGGTTATTTTTTTTAAATGCCTTCCTCACCATCTTAAATAAGCATGCCCCATTCAAGAAATTTAGAACCAGGAACAGATATAGCCCTTGGTTCTCTCCAGACCTGACTGCCCTTAACCAACACAAAAACATCCTGTGGCGTTCTGCATTAGCATCGAACAGCCCCCGTGATATGCTACTTTTCAGGGAAGCTAGAAACCAATATACACAGGCAGTTAGAAAAGCCAAGGCTAGCTTTTTCAAGCAGAAATTTGCTTCCTGCAACACAAACTCAAAAAAGTTCTGGGACACTGTAAAGAGAACTTGGAGAATAAGAACACCTCCTCCCAGCTGCCCACTGCACTGAGGACAGGAAACACTGTCACCACCGATAAATCCACTATAATTGAGAATTTCAATAAGAATTTTTCTACGGCTGGCCATGCTTTCCACCTGGCTACCCCTACCCCGGTCAACAGCACTGCACCCCCCACAGCAACTCGCCCAAGCCTTCCCCATTTCTCCTTCTCCCAAATCCAGTCAGCTGATGTTCTGAAAGAGCTGCAAAATCTGGACCCCTACAAATCAGCCGGGCTAGACAATCTGGACCCTTTCTTTCTAAAAGTATCTGCCACAATTGTTGCAACCCCTATTACTAGCCTGTTCAACCTCTATTTCGTGTCGTCTGAGATTCCCAAAGATTGGAAAGCAGCTGCAGTCATCCCCCTATTCAAAGGGGGGGACACTCTTGACCCAAACTGCTACAGACCTATATCTATCCTACCCTGCCTTTCTAAGGTCTTCGAAAGCCAAGTCAACAAACAGATTACCGACCATTTCGAATCCCACCATACCTTCTCCACTATGCAATCTGGTTTCAGAGCTGGTCATGGGTGCACCTCAGCCACGCTCAAGTCCTAAAACGATATCCTAACCGCCATGATAAGAAACAATACTGTGCAGCCGTATTCATTGACCTGGCCAAGGCTTTCGACTCTGTCAATCACCACATCCTCATCGGCAGACTCGATAGCCTTGGTTTCTCAAATGATTGCCTCGCCTGGTTCACCAACTACTTCTCTGATAGAGTTCAGTGTGTCAAATCGGAGGGCCTGTTGTCCGGGCCTCTGGCAGTCTCTATTGGGGTGCCACAGGGTTCAATTCTTGGACCGACTCTCTTCTCTGTATACATCAATGATGTCGCTCTTGCTGCTGGTGAGTCTCTGATCCACCTCTACGCAGACGACACCATTCTGTATACTTCGGCCCTTCTTTGGACACTGTGTTAACAACCCTCCAGACGAGCTTCAATGCCATACAACTCTCCTTCCGTGGCCTCCAATTGCTCTTAAATACAAGTAAAAATAAATGCATGCTCTTCAACCGATCACTGCCTGCCACTGCCCGCCTGTCCAACATCACTACTCTGGACGGTTCTGACTTAGAATATGTGGACAACTACAAATACCTAGGTGTCTGGTTAGACTGTAAACTCTCCTTCCAGACTCACATCAAACATCTCCAATCCAAAGTTAAATCTAGAATTGGCTTCCTATTTCGCAAAAAAGCATCCTTCACTCATGCTGCCAAACATACCCTTGTAAAACTGACCACTCTACGATCCTCGACTTCGGCGATGTCATTTACAAATAGCCTCTAATACCCTATATAATAAATTGGATCAGTCTATCACAGTGCCATCCGTTTTGTCACCAAAGCCCCATATACTACCCACCATTGCGACTGTACGCTCTCTTGGCTGGCCCTCGCTTCATACTCGTCGCCAAACCCACTGGCTCCAGGTCATCTACAAGACCCTGCTAGGTAAAGTCCCCCCTTATCTCAGCTCGCTGGTCACCATAGCAGCACCCACCTGTAGCACGCGCTCCAGCAGGTATATCTCTCTGGTCACCCCCAAAACCAGTTCTTCCTTTGGCCGCCTCTCCTTCCAGTTCTCTGCTGCCAATGACTGGAATGAACTACAAAAATCTCTGAAACTGGAAACACTTATTTCCCTCACTAGCTTTAAGCACCAGCTGTCAGAGCAGCTCACAGATCACTGCACCTGTACATAGCCCATCTATAATTTAGCCCAAACAACTACCTCTCCCCCTACTGTATTTATTTATTTAGCTTCTTTGCACCCCATTATTTCTATCTTTACTTTGCACAGTCTTCCACTGCAAATCTACCATTCCAGTGTTTTACTTGCTATATTGCATTTACTTCGCCACCATGGCCTTTTTTTTGCCTTTACCTCCCTTATCTCACCTCATTTGCTCACATTGTATATACTTATTTTTTTCTACTGTATTATTGACTGTATGTTTGTTTTACTCTGTGTAACTCTGTGTTGTTGTATGTGTCGAACTGCTTTGCTTTATCTTGGCCAGGTCGCAATTGTAAATGAGAACTTGTTCTCAACTTGCCTACCTGGTTAAATAAAGGTGAAATTAAAAAATATATAGATATGTTTAACTGTCAGTTATTGTGCAGGGTGTGTATTATCAGATAGGAGATGTCATCAAAGTTACAGATGAGGATGATGGGAGGCCATACTATGCACAGATCAGAGGTTTTGTCCAGGACCAATACTGTGAGAAGAGTGCAGCCTTGACTTGGTTGATACCAACCCAGGCCAGTCCTAAGGACCTGTTTGATCCTGCCACTTACATTGTTGGTGAGTGATGATTAAACTTACGTCACTTTTTTTTTTTACCCCTTTTTTTACCCCCAATTTCATGGTATCCATTTGGTAGTAGTTACAGTCTTGTCTCATCGCTGCAACTCCCGACTCAGGAGAGGCGAAGGTCGAGAGCCACGCGTCCTCCAAAACACAACCCAACCCGCACCAATGTGTCGGGGAAAACACCGTACACCTGGCGACCTGGTCAGCGTGCACTGCCCGCCACAGGAGTCAAGGATATCCCTGCCGGCCAAACCCGGACGACGCTGGGCCAATTGTGCGTCGCCCCATGGACCTCCCGGTCGCGGTAGAGCCTGGGCTCAAACCCAGAATCTCTGGTGACACATCGCACTGCGATGCAGTGCCTTAGACCATTGCGCCTCCCGGAAGGCTGAATTTGTCACATTTTTGAAAGTTATATTTGAGAATACAGAAATAAGTTATGTCTATCTTTGAACATTGTGTAAATGTGAGTAATGTCACAGTAGACTCAAACACCACAACTAGCCGATAATGTTTCTGTTACTGATTATCTGACTTTTATAGGTCCGGAGGAGGATTTTCCCAGGAAGATGGAGTACCTGGAGTTTGTGTGCCACGCCCCCTCYGAGTACTTCAAGTCCAGGAGCTGTCCTTTCCCCACCATTCCTATCCGTCCAGAGAAAGGCTACATCTGGACCCATATTGGACCCACGCCGGCCATCGCTATCAAATAATCTTTTGGCAACAGCAATTAGCTGCTGGGCCATTTACCATGAAGATATGAACTTTGTCTGTTAGCTTGCTAATGGACGCATGTACATTTTTGTAATATAATGGAGACAAGTTTTAGACTGTATAAGACACATTATTAGTCTTTGAATATGGAAACTGTGGATGTTTACAAACCAATCTAAATAGTAACATCTTGAACAGTACGATAACTACCCATGAAATGTTCATCCAGAGATGACATGGGATTGACTTTTATATTCAGTAATGTGGAAAATACGTTTTCAAAAGCTTTGTCTACTAGAATGCTTTTAAAACAACCAACTTAATTTTCTTTAGATATCTGTGTCATTCATGTGAAGTGTTTAACGAATATTTGATAGAGACCAACTAACATTTTTAAATAAAGAACATTTATTTAGAAATAAGCTGTTAATAGCTTCCAAGTTATATCCCTTTGAGTATATTTTTGAGACACTGAAACCTTTATGATCATTTACCCCCCCCACAAATCTCCAATCTTTTTGATTAAAAAAGCAAAATCCCCCTTGATTTCACAGTACATGGTCAACATTGATCAGCATGTGCAAATGTGTGCAGCAAGCATACAGTCTGACTTAACCATGTAATCTATCATTATCTTTGAGATCATTTCAGCTAATCAGTTAAAGGTGTGTTCAGCCTGTGTTGTGGTGTGTGCTGGGAGTGTTACTGTGTCCCACATCCACATGTGTAGAAGTAGACAGGTAGGATAGCTGGCTGTCCATGGACAGCCTCATGACGCATATCCCCCTGCTGGAACAGGTGAGGGGATGCTGTGTTCGAGTTGAGAACATATGAGCCCTAGGACCATGCCTCAGGACTACCAGGCCTGATGACTCCTGGCTGCCCACAGTCCACCTGGTCGTGCTGCTGCTCAAGTTTTAACTGTTCTGCCCGTGGCTATGCAACCCTGACATGTTCACCGGATGTGCTACCTTGTCCTGGACGTGCTGTTTTCGACTGATTCTACCGCACCTGTCTCGACCTCTAAATGCTCGGTTATGAAAAGCCAGCTGACATTTACTCCTGAGGTACTGACCTGTTGCACCCTCTACAACAAGTGTGATTATTATTTGACCCTACTGGTCATCTATGAACGCTGTTCTTCAAGATGTTCAAATCTGGCCTTAATTGCCATGTACTCTGAAAATCTCCACCCGGCACAGCCAGAAGAGGACTGGCCACCCCTCAGAGCCTGGTTTCTTCTTAGGCTCCTGCCTTTCTAGGAAGTTTTTCCTAGCCACTGTGCTTCTACATCTGTATTTCTTGCTGTTTGGGGTGTTAGGGTGGGGTTTTGTGTAAGCACTTTGTGCCATTTATAAATACATTGGATTTGATGAGCCTGACACACAACTGACATTAGTAACAGAACAGTACATATAAGGTTATAGACAACTCCAGGAAGAGTCATTGAATCTATTGAGCACCCATAAGGCTCTGATCAAAATTAGTGCACTATATGGGGAATAGTGCCATGTCCACTGCCTTCTTACCTTCTCCAGGGTGATGAGGGTGGACAGTATGTCTCCAGTATGGCCGGTGGCAATATCATTATTCAATAGTTTGTCCTGGAGGGTTGCAGTCATATGGTTCCTCATCATCATCACCTCTTGCTGTACGTTGAACGACAGGCTGTGCACCTCCTCCACTATACTGTGGATAAACACATACACGTGGTCTGAAATATACCTGCCATATCTCCCTGTAGGCAGCCATGTTCTTCTGCATAGCAGCCATGACAAGGGCCAGCTCCTCCAAGGTGTCCATGGTCAGGTTCTTCCAGGTCTTCTGGCAACGGGTCATGTTGGTCTTGGTTACCACCTCTGCCCTGGTCCGTCAGGACTCCCGTATCTTCCGGTATAATCTGTGGGAGAATGAAGGGGTTGAGGAGTGAGTTTGGTGTGGTGTGTAGGGAGAGAGGACTTAATACACAGGGTGGTAATATGTGATTGAAAACAACGAAAGAGGAGTGGTCGTATTGATGATTTTGAAAGGCAGCTTGTAGTAATAATCAGTATACAACAATGTGGAAGACACGCAATTCATCACACAACCCCCACCCCCCTCTGTCATCAACAACAGAGCCTTGGTATGAATAATACTAACGTGACATGGAAACTATAGGGGGAACGGAAAGAGTGACAGACTTACCGCTAGCCAGCGAACACTCGTTAGAGTTATTGTCGTCGTAGTCAGCCATCTATACCTCCAGGTTGGTGGTTACCACGGCGACGAGGAGATTGGTGAAAATGAAGAAGTAGAGCCGGTCCGTACATCAGCCCCTCATCACTACTGTGCAGACAGAAAGGACAACTCTTACCACATTGGGACAAAATACATAGAAATATGTCTACAATGTATTGGCATTTTCACATAAGCTTTTTCACTCTATTGCAACATTTTAAGCCCCATTTGATAAAGCAATCTCTTCTTGCTTTTCAAAATCTTTATCCAAGGACCCATACTGTCTGAACTGGATAAAGGAAATGTAGACTTTATCCAAGGACTCATACTGTATGAACTAGACAAGGGGAAATGTAGTCTTTATCCAAGGACACATACTGTATGAACTAGACAAGGGGAAATGTAGTCTTTATCCAAGGACACATACTGTATGAACTGGATAAGGGGAAATGTAGGGCATTGTGTCTCTTACTCCTCAAACTCCCTGTAGATGGCCATCCATCCGTCCTAGGGATGCAGAAGAACAGGGTGTAGAGGGCAGGTCGCCAAAGGCTGATGGAACAGCAGCACTGAACAGAGTCAAGCCAAACACTCCAAACACCTGACAGACACAGGCAGGACATCAACAGAGACATCAGACACAAACACAGAGGACCACTGAGCAGATGTTCCACCATCACAAACACGGGACAACTGAGCAGATGACTCACTCATAGAAATGGATTCTATTTCTATGGTCTCAATATCACTCCTTGATACATCACACACTCATCTGGGGCCATAGCAACAAACCAACATAACAAATAGTAAAAGAGGCAAGAACTGGGGCATTAATGTATAGTTGACAGTTCTAACGTTTCTTTTCTCATTCAAAGTTGGAGGAATGAGATGAAAAAGTGGGAATGGATTAAGATGACTGATAATGAAGTGTGTGTGAGAGAGAGAGAGAGAGACAGAGAGGAGGGTATCTACAGTACAAGCATMATTAGGAGGAGGACGAAGATATTGGTCATGTCTGGGATGGACTACATAATGATGGTGACCATCATAGCCAAACCCTCAACACCCTGGAACACAAACACAAGAAATAACACATTACAACATGGAGTAACAAAGCAGCATTACTAAAACCATCGGCGTTCTACATAGCTCACTAAGGAATGGAGAAAACAAGTGTGGTGAGGATCTTATTTTATGCCCTCTTTGGGATAAGAATGATGGGAGTGAAGGGTTGAGAAGTGAAGGGTGGGAGGGGTTGGGGAGTGAAGGGTTGGGAAGTGAAAAATAGTGGAGTGGGAGGGGTTGGGGAGTGAAGTGTTGGGAAGTGAAAAATAGTGGAGTGGGAGGGGTTGAGAGGTGAACATTTAGGGAGTGGGAGGCGTTTACCGCGTTTGTCTCACCAACCCCGTTAGAAATATTATGAAGAATGTTTGACCAGAAAGGGCTCGTTCCAGAAGATAGACATCATAAGGTGATAGGAACTGAAGTGGCGTTCTTAGGTCATTCAGTCCCTGGTCCATTATATGCGCAAATTACGCAGACACCTGAACAATCCTTATTTACAATGACGGACTAGGAACAGTGGGTTAACTGCCTTGTCCAGGGGCAGAACGACAGATTTTTACCTTGTCAGCTTTGTGATACGATCTAGCAACCTTTAGTTTACTGGCCCAACGCACAGGCTACCTGCCGCCCCAATATACAGTAGCCTATTTAGGGGGAAAAGCGATCTAGATACTAAACAAATAAAACGTTTGTATAATGAAGGGCTCTTATTTTATGTTTACAAGAAAGACACATCATGCACGTGTAACCGATGTGAAATGGCTAGCTAGTTAGCGGTGGTGCGCGCTAATAGCGTTTCAATTGGTGACGTCACTCGCTTTGAGACCTTGAAATAGTGGTTCCTCTTGCTTTGCAAGGGCGGTGGCTTTTGTGGAGCGATGGGTAACGATGCTTCGTGGGTGACTATTGTTGATGTGTGCAGAGGGACCCTGGTTCGCGCCCGGGTCTTGGCGAGGGAACGGACTAAAGTTAAACTGTTACACACGAGTTAAATAATGTCACTGTGAGCTCATTTGTTTTATGCGCTCAATAAAAATGTAGAAAATACTTTCCCCTAATGGCCAGCAGGGTGTGCTGTACCCTCTGTATATTGATTATTCGTTTATTTTCCATAATAAACTCCGCAAGTTCTCTCTGTCCAACATACTTGTGTGCACTTTCACGACGCTTCGGTCCTCTTGTCTAAGCTCAACCCTATAATAACTTGATGGCAAAATCGACATATCGGTGCATACAGGATACAACTGTCTTTGTTGTTATCAATGGGAGATGATGAAGACGTCTTGATCAATGCGCAAATAGATGAAAGTTCAAGGCACGAGAGGAAATATAAAAAAATATGGGCAAACTCCAATCAAAACATGGTAAGATTAGTATTTCGTTTCAGGGGGTACTATATATCTCTTAATAACCTAAATGTAACAATCTTTTCTTTCTCTCTTTTATGTTTCCATTCCATGCATAATTTGGATAGCCTGTAAACGCAGAGAAAATCCTGAAGGTAAGAATCACCTTTAGGAAAGTCTCAAATGTATGTCTCTCAAACATAGTGTTATGCAGGATATAGACTTCATTTTTTTATTTGTTTGTTTCTTCCAGGTGGTAGTTTTGCTGCCAATGTGCTCACCTGTCAGAGAGAGCTGGAATGTACGGATCTCCACACCCACAAAATCAGATTCAAGCAGGTATTGTACAACGCATTTTCCAGACATATTGAAATATGACTAACATTTCATCTGTTTGCAGATTTTCAGTGAAAGAGAAAGAGTCATCACACAGTCACTAGCCATATTTGGGGCGGCAGGTAGCCTAGAGATTAGAGTGTTGGACCAGTAACTGAAAGATTGCCAAATTGAATCCCAGAGCTGACAAAGTAAAAATCTGTCGTTCTGCCCCTGAACAAGGCAGTTATTAACCCACTGTTCCTAGGCCGACATTGTAAATAAGAATTAGTTCTTAACTGACTTGTCTAGTTAAATAAAAAATAAAAATACCCTGCTGCCAAATCCTTCTCACACCTAAATCCCCATAGGCCTACTTCTCTAGGACAGTTCTTTAGTTTGTCAATGCTAACAGTCAGTTGTTTACCAAACTCTAGTTTGTATTTTGCATCCTGGGGGGTTAGCATCCTTCTCTGGACCATGTTCATGATGCATCTGCTTCTGGCTCTTTCTGGCCCAGAAAGGCCTGTAAATGGAAAGCAACACAGACACATGTGTGTCATTAGAGTTGAGAGGCTTGAACTTGGATAATGACGCTAACAAGAACCAGAATGGTGGAGTCCTGTGAAAGGGTAGCTGAATGGAACACAGCCGCCCAGAGTGGAAGAGCTTAGAATCCTAATGAAAAGATGAAGGCAGTGTATCACACATCGCTTCTTATCTAAGACAAAGGTAAGCAAATTGACAATTCTCTATTGAATACATGGTGTTGTATTCATCAATCTTTATACAGAAATCACAGCCAAACTATGTACCATCTGGGTAAACAACAAATAACATTTTGAATTGCTGCCTTCTCAGTCTTGTTTACATCCTGATTCATCCATCGATAGAGGATTGACACTGTCAGTCACCACTTCATGCTCACATTGAGTCCACACTGGTGTTCGCACTAGGGTTCACTGACTCTGAATCACATGTGCATGATGTCTCAGCCAGGTCTGCTCCTCCCAGTCCCAGCCAAGGCAAAGCAACCACAGGATGATAGAACAGTATAAGCACACAGCCAAGCCAGGGACATGAAAGGTGTTTGGAGAGGGGCTTCCCCCCCCCCTGCTCCTTCCTTTGCTCTCTGTGAGAGGAGGCTGTCATGTCTGTGTGAAATGCATATGGCCGCTGTCCAGAACAGCAGGGTCTTTCATTACCGCCACACTGAAACCCCACATCTGGTGCTGGCAGGGGGAGACAAGGTCTGGTAGGCGGAGTGTCTGGTTGTGGGTGGAACACCTTCACATGTAGGCTTAGTACTGTTAATGAGATGGTCACATTTGGGAAGATGTAGCATAGTGAGAGTACAACATCTTGATGCTCATAACTCTTCTTTGACTCTTAACTGTGTGGCCACTCACTGCCTCACTCACATATTTTGAATGTCTTCTTTTCTCTCTCGTAATCATCTTTCAACACTTGGAAAGACCTGTTGGAGCCATTTTGAATGCCTGCTGTAGTGTCATTTTGAACTCATGGTGGGGAGGAGGTGTTAATGAAGTGTTGGTCCATGTTGCTGTCTCTCTGGAACCTGTTATTAGGAAAGAAAGGCTGAGCCTGCCAGGTTTCTGTAATGAGACCCAGGTCCTCCACGTCTTTTTAATGGCAGTTCAGTTGTTCCTGTGATTCTGTATTCCAGCTCCACCATTAGCGGCTCCATGGCACAACCGCAAATGTAACTGTCAGCAGGGGGCCTGTCTAGCTACAGTTTGTAGTGTACTGGTATACTCTATGTTATTTGCCTGGGCACTTCATGTGTGTGTCTGGCTGTCTAAGATTATGTTCATTGTTTGTCCTCTTTTCAGTAATGAAGCTTGATTATAGTGTCAACTTTGATGCCTTCATTGGGGTGTCCAGGCTGTAGCGGTCACACGTCCTTGATCACTTGTGTCAACATCCTGCAGCCTCAGGTCATAGACCCAGTGAGACACCAAAGCTCTCCGTCACCCACCCTGTTCACCGTTAGTCCTGCAGTGAGACACCAAAGCTCTCCGTCACCCACCCTGTTCACCGTTCCGTTAGTCCTGCAGTGAGACACCAAAGCTCTCCGTCACCCACCCTGTTTCACCGTTAGTCCTGCAGTGAGACACCAAAGCTCTCCGTCACCCACCCTGTTCACCGTTAGTCCTGCAGTGAGACACCAAAGCTCTCCGTCACCCACCCTGTTCACCGTTAGTCCTGCACAGTGAGACACCAAAGCTCTCCGTCACCCACCCTGTTTCACCGTTAGTCCTGCAGTGAGACACCAAAGCTCTCCGTCACCCACCCTGTTCACCGTTTAGTCCTGCAGTGAGACACCAAAGCTCTCCGTCACCCACCCTGTTCACCGTTAGTCCTGCAGTGAGACACCAAAGCTCTCCGTCACCCACCCTGTTACCGTTAGTCCTGCAGTGAGACACCAAAGCTCTCCGTCACCCACCCTGTTCACCGTTAGTCCTGCAGTGAGACACCAAAGCTCTCCGTCACCCACCCTGTTCACCGTTAGTCCTGCAGTGAACACCAAAGCTCTCCGTCACCCACCCTGTTCACCGTTAGTCCTGCAGTGAGACACCAAAGCTCTCCGTCACCCACCCTGTTCACCGTTAGTCCTGCAGTGAGACACCAAAGCTCCCGTCACCCACCCTGTTCACCGTTAGTCCTGCAGTGAGACACCAAAGCTCTCCGTCACCCACCCTGTTCACCGTTAGTCCTGCAGTGAGACACCAAGCTCTCCGTCACCCCACCCTGTTTCACCGTTAGTCCTGCAGTGAGACACCAAAGCTCTCCGTCACCCACCCTGTTCACGTTAGTCCTGCAGTGAGACACCAAAGCTCTCCGTCACCCACCCTGTTCCGTTAGTCCTGCAGTGAGACACCAAAGCTCTCCGTCACCCACCCTGTTCACTGTTAGTCCTGCAGTGAGACACCAAAGCTCTCCGTCACCCACCTGTTCACCGTTAGTTGTGAGACACCAAAGCTCTCCGTCACCCACCCTGTTCACTGTTAGTCCTGCAGTGAGACACCAAAGCTCTCCGTCACCCACCCTGTTCACCGTTAGTCCTGGAAGAATCCCTCTTTCTTCCAGCTTCTCATCTTCTGGCTGCTCAACTTCAAAGAGTGGAGCAAAATTCTGAATTAATGTGTGCTTTCATTTCCTGTAAAGATAATTCTGTGGTGAATCTACTCAGTGTGCGTATTTTTTTAAATCCCATTTCGATATCTGTAACACGACCTTATTTCCATCAGGATGTTAAACAATTTCAGACTTGTAGAACAATTAACCTCAATATTGACATACTGTTTCTGTTTAATTACAATGACTCAGGGTGGAGTGTTGACAATATCACCTGATGCAATAACAAAGGCACTTTTCATTAATAAACCTGTTTATCCAAGGCAGGTTTGGATCATGTACAGCTCAGTCAAGTGAGCCAGAGAGTTTGTAAAATGTACAAACACTAAGTATAAAAAAAGTTGTCTGATGAAATGCAACCAACCATATCAGAATCGGATTGCAGTTTGCATCACTGTCTCTGTATGGATTTGTATTTGGAACGACAGTGTTGGTTAAACTGGGCCAGTCATTCTCTTGGGTTTGGAGAAGGAATCTTCCTTCTAGTCCTCCTCTTATTGTTTCCACCAAGGTGTTTCTGTTCTGTTTGTTGTACCAGAGGTTTCTGTTTATTATTCTACTGTTCAGACTCTGGACTGTGATTATATTTGGGCTGAAATCACCTCCCAGAACATTCCAGCTCTAAGCCAGGGAAACCGATTTTCCCAAACACAGATTGGATTGTTCAGGTGGCTGGCTCTCCCTTTCATGTTTGGTTACCCACCTTGTTTGTTGGGCTGTAGCTCAGACATAGGATGAGAGAGAAAGAGAGAGAGACAGATAAAAACAGAGAGAGAAAGAGACCATGGTCATATCATTAGGTGGTAAGAACCCTTGGACATCTCTACCCACAATGATCTGAAAATTTCCCGCTGCTTTCCGCCCTCATGGCCAGCAGAACTGATTGGCCAGTTGGAGAGAGGCCCAGTTCTATAGCTAGATAGTCGTATAGACTCTGGCTCCAGCGTTTCCTCACCCAACCACAGCTCAACATCCAAATCCCTCCCTCAGTTCCCCTCCTCCAGAAATCWCTCACATCTGGTTTCTGTGAGCAAGGCCAGACCTCTGAAAATGAGAACTTCTTAATGGTTATTCTCTGACTTAACGTTAACTATTGCCTGAGCCTGAAAACAACCCCAACCCCCTTTACATTCTTTGAATATCTACTTGTATACCAACTTCAAGAGACTTATCTTCCTATTATGTATATAACAGAAGCTGCTTCACATAAACTTCTGCGATGAAGCAACCATCCTTCCCCATACAGCCCCACCCCCATACGATCAACCACCTATCCAGATATTGGTTGACAGGAAGAGAGATGATCAACCACCTATCCAGGTATTGGTTGACAGGAAGAGAGATGATCAACCACCTATCCAGGTATTGGTTGACAGGAAGAGAGATGATCAACCACCTATCCAGGTATTGGTTGGCAGGAAAGAGATTGTTAAAACAAAGCTCTGTACTGTTCTCTTCTCTTCTCAGGGCTCTGCGTTTGACTCTAACTAAAGGCGGGTGGGAGAGAGGGGGGGCTACAAGACAGGATGCAAAGCTTGGTGACACCCAGTTGAGTGCAGGAAAAGGCCCCCGCTCCTCTCCCCTCTCGGTCGGTAACCCGACCCCAGATGAAAGGGCCCGTAGCAGGCAGAGCGTGGCGGTCGATGGCAGAGGTTTGGCTGGTATGCTGGTTGAAGCCATCAGCAGTCAGGGTTATCTGTCAGCATGGTCCTCTCAGACTCCACAGGCTCTTTGTTACTCATCTGCATCTGTCAGAGCTGTGGGCGGCTGGCTGCTGGGAATGTCTGTGGTGGAGACAGTTAGACGCACAGATCTAATGTTTTGGTGCTTTCACTGTCCTTTTTTGAAGGGATGGTTTCTGACTTGTTGCAACAGAGGGTTGGATATCATATGCTCAGATCTGGATTGGTCTTGATAGCACATGCAATATGCTCAACAGCGTTCAAGGGAACACCTAGTTTCAAAGTGTGGGTACTCACCAAGCAACAACTACCCAGTGGATTTAGTTGAAGTTAACATCCGCCTTGAGCCCATAGGCATTATAAATAGGTTGTAGTCTCAGCAGGTTTTTGAACATAGTAAATGTATAGACTGTGTGTTATTGTTTCCATATGGGACGCTCAGTTGTACACATATATGGGAACTCTGTAGGTGATATTACTTTAATACCAAGAGTGACTTAATGCATTTACTTTTACTGGATATAGTGATGTCACAGCTGGCATGGTCATGGCATGAGCATGACTGCCTTCTTTTACAGTAAATGTACCCTTATAGGTTCTATTTTTCTCCAGTGCTTTATTTCCTCTCTGAGAACAGAATAAAATATAACAGATTATACTTTTTTTTTACCCTTATTTTACCAGGTAAGTTGACTGAGAACACATTCTCATTTACAGTAAAGACCTGGGGAATAGTTACAGGGGAGAGGAATGAGCCAATTGGAAGCTGGGGATGATTAGGTGGTACATCTGATTAGTTATAGAACACATATGGCTTTATTGAATTTATCGGAAGTTGAGGTGAACTTGAAAACATCAGCTGGGAGCTGGTTCTCAAAGTATTATTTACCCAGCTGATGACAAACAATAGGCCCCCAGATGATCAAAGATTTCCTGCTCTCACATCATTTAAACTTTCTTGTCTTTCTCCTTCTCCCTATCTCTACCCCCCCCCCCCRCTTCTGTGACTTTCTCTCCTAATTCTCACTTGGTCTATCGCTCCTCTCCCTCTTTTTCCAGGAGTTGTGCAGAAGGCAAGTGAAGGATGAGCAGTCCCTGAACGATAAGAGCCCCCTACAGGGTGAGTAGAAAAAGACGGCTCAGTGGATCAGGCTGATCACATTACTGTTSCACTGATTCTAGTCTAGCATGCATCATAAACTTAACATCTTAGACTTACTCAATGATTGACCTGTTTGATTCGGTATGGTTCATATCTTAATCAAAGAATTCCCCTTGCTTGTCGGGGAAACCTGGGATACTGTGTGTGTATTATCGTCTGTAAACAGCAAACACAAAGGCTAATGAGAATATACTTTGTTTGTTTTACAGTGGTACTGCCATCAGAGAAGGGAGGGGAGAAGGAGAGAGAGAGCTACATCCACGTTCCATTCAGACAGCCCAAGAAGAGGAACAGCCATGTTGATGTGAGTGGCTTTTGGTCTTTTACTGTCCTGTACACTACAACTACAAAAGGATTTGATCTATAGAATCTCTACAGAGTATGGCAGTGATTTGTTTGATGACCATAATATGGTACCTGTTGTGTTTGGTCCTCTGTAGCTCAATAAGTAGAGCATGGAACGTCAATTCTAGGCTAGTGGGTTCAATTCCTGGGATCACTTGTACGTAAAATGTAAGCACGCATAAAAGGGTCTGCATAATGGTGACAATTATTCATGGTTACAGGACACAGAGTGCAATGTGGTGTTGGAGGATGACACTCGACAGGAGTGGATCTTCACACTGTATCACTTTGACAACAGTGGTAAAGTCACCAAGGAGGTACGGTAGCTTCACACAGCTACAACAAGCAAATTTTGCGCATTATGAGTTTTCTCTTAAGATTAAGTCAACCCTGCAGCCTTACTAATGATGTGTGTGTGTGTCTGTGTGTTACAGGATATGTCCAGTCTCATGCAGTCCATCTATGAGGTGGTTGAAGTGTCGGCCAAGCAGCCTTCATGTAACAGCACAGCCCTGAAGGTCAAACTGGTGGTGGCCCCCTCCAGCAGCTCTGGCCGGGGCTCCAGAACAGGGGACAGAATGGAGGAAGTCCAGCAGGAGGAGGCAGGGAGCCCAGAGAGGACTTTTCACTGTGCGGATGAAAACACAGAACGCAGGAACCACTACTTAGACCTAGCTGGGATAGAGAATTATTCCTCCATGTTTGACYATGCAGGTAGGTACACAATGACCATTTATTTTCAGCACTTTTGAGGCACAGATCATTAAAGTCAACATGGTTTTTACTGAAAATACACCAAAGATGAATGACATTCAACAAAGAGAAATGACAGCATAACATGATGTTCTCCATCCTCTGCAGACGCCCCCTCTCAGGTTCCCAGACCGGAGGCCCGCTCAGACCAGCAGCGCCGCTCAGTGGTGGTGGGGGAGAAATGCGGCCCTACAAAGTCCAGAGGCAGGGGCCTTTCCTTCCTCAGGTCTCTCAGGGGCCAAGCCAAGGCAGTGGGGGGAGACAGAGGAGGGGGAGACAGAGGAGGTGGGGATAAATCAAGCAAGCTCCATGGCCAACACCCCTCCATATGGTGCCACCCCTCTCAGCCACACTCCCAGCCCCAACTCCCCTTACAGCACAGCCAGAGCAAGAGGCTTCGCTCCAGGGCCAGAGGGGCTGGGTCCCCCTCCAGAACCCTACTCAACGTGCAGCAGCCTGGTTCTCAAGCTCAGTCAGGGGGAGAAAGTGTGGTGCTGTCCAGCCTGCCTGCCTCCTCTGGGGGCTTGATCCCCCTGGTTCAGAGGCATGAACACCACCACCACCACGAGCACCACCACCATCACCACCACTACCACCCCCCAGCATGACTGCAGTCTGCACTCCACTCAGGGATACAAAGACTGAGAGACACACCTCCCTGTGGTTTAGCCTATAGCTATGGCCCTGAGTGGTTCCTGGTCAGATCAGGTGGGCCTAAATATAGTATAGGGCTGTGGGACACCATCACTCTCCATACTAAGGAATAATAGCAACTTTGTACAAAAATTAGCTTATGTGCCTTGTATTGACGACTGAGTTTCATGTTGAATGTGTCATGTTGAATATGCTACTCACCTTTCGAAGCCCTCTAGACTGAAGTTTCTTCTCAGGTTTCTATAGATTACCACTTTCATTTAATATAATGATTTAAACAGTTACATCTACATATGAGAGTATATGCAATATGTTTTGTATTGTCTGTATTTTGATGTATGAAAGCATGATACACTTTGCTTGTGATCATTGTAGTTTGTCAATTGAAAAAAGTCACAATCTAATGAAGGCTGACGCTTTCAGATTTGGGAAGAAGAAAAATGTAAAACAATTTGTAAGAAGTAATAAAGTGAAACACTTTGTTTACGTCATGTGGAAGCTGTCAAATGTAAAATGTGTTCTCTCTTATGGCAAAACATTCCGTGCTAAGGCTCTATGAATATTTAGGAAAATACACTGAACAAAAATGTAAACGCAACATGCAACAATTTCAAAGATTTTACTGAGTTACAGTTCATATAAGGAAATCAGTCAATTTAAATAAATTGATTAGGCTATAATCTATGGATTTCAAATGACTGGGAATACAGATATGCATCTGTTGGTCACAGATACCTTAAATATAAAAGGTAGGGGGGTGAATCAGAAAATCATTCAGTATCTGGTGTGACCACACGTGGTCTGCGGTTGTAAGACCGGTTGTAAGTACTGCCAAATTCTCTAAAACGACATTGGAGGCAGCTTATGGTAGAGTTCTCTGGCAACAGCTCTGGTAGACATTCCTGCAGTCAACTTGCCAATTGGATCTCTCTCAAAACTTGAGACATATGTTGTGTGACAAAACTGCACATTTTTTATGGAACCTTTATTTAACTAGGCAAGTCAGTTAAGAACAAATTCTTATTTACAATGACAGCCTACCCCAGCCAAACCCTGACCCGGACGGCCCTGGGCCAATTGTGCGCCGCCCTATGGGACTATGGGAATCACAGCCGGTTGTGATACAGCCTGGAATCGAACCAGGGTCTGTGGTGACAGCTCTAGCACTGAGATGCAGGGCCTTTTAGAGTGGCCTTTGATTGTCCCCAGCACAAGGTGCACCTGTGAAATGATCATGCTGTTTAATCAGCTTCTGGATATGCCACACCTGTCAGGTGAATTATGAGTTACCTTGGCAAAGGAGAAATGTTCACTAACAGGAATTTAAACAAATTTGTACACAACATTGTAGAGGAAGAAGCTTTTTGTGCATATGGAACATTTCTGGGATCTTTTATTTCAACTCATGAAACATGGGACCAACACTTTTATATTTTTGTTCAGTATATTTACAACACTCTGGGTGCTCCAGAGTACTCTCATCAAATGCATAATGTTTTCATAACCAGTCATGTTAGGCTAGTACATTATGATATCTGATCCGCCACTGCTTTGGTCTTGATTAACATCTAAGCCTTCAGTAAATCTATCATTTCAGTGTGGGCATGATGCCAATGTTACCCTGTACAACGTACATGCTATGTTTGTCTACATTGCTTTACTGTTATTGTTATCACTAGCGTCTATATATAGCTTTCTTGCATAAACAGGTCTTTTCAATGTTGGTGGTATGGAGGGAGATTGGACCTAATTTTGTAAGCAGTAGGAAAAGGTTGTTTCTGCTCTGCCCCTTGGTGAAAGATGCAAATAGATAACCCATTCGAGAGGCGAAGGGAATGAGACGGCTGTTTCTAAAAAATAGCCCTCCTACTCACCTACCTCACGCGCCAAGCCTCTCTTTCGCCACGCGATACCACAGCAAACGAGGTTCAGACAGATATACAGTACTAGCAAAGACAAAGAATCAACAGACAGAGAGACAGTCGGGGAGAGAGCAACAACACAAACACATCCAGTCACAAGGGCTGATTGGTTGATCCTAACACTTCAAGACCCAGACCTCGAGGATAGAACAGAGAAGAGAGAGCCACGAAGAGCCTGACGTTTCTTGCTGCCGAGGGCTTCGCTTAGAGTGACCCGAGCGCCATGGAGAACCTTAGCTGTTTGTTGTTCAATCTCTACCCGCTCCTCTTCAATGCCTGCTACCTGCACGAGAAGGCCTTCCTCCTCCACGACCTGGTCCAAATCTGCCTCTGCACGAGCTTAACCTGCAAAGGCTCCTGGGGAGGACGGTAGACTGCCAGGAGGATCTCCTGCACCTGCCGGCAGTGCCTACATGGCTCTGTTGACTGGGCTGAAAGTAGGCTAACTGTGTGTTCTGGTGTTGTGTTTAGAGGCGCAATCTGTCACTGGTCAAAAATGCTGCTTGTGAACTGAGGCACAGGATCTTGGACAATGTGACACGTTTTTTGTTTTGCTTCAAGTCTCAACGTGTTTGTAGTTACTTGAGTTGCCACTGGGGCAATACAAGGTCACAATGTCACCTTACATCATATAAGGGCCTATAACTTTGATTTGTAAGACAAATTCCCATTTGATGGCAATAAACAGTTATGTTCTATCTCTATCTGTTCCATCTCCAGTCCTGCGTGCTGCGGCCAACCGAGACCCTCCGTATGGTGGACCTGACTGGGCTGAAGAACACAGAGTACCATACCTGCGCCTGTGGATCCACTCTGGCTCGGTGGGCCCGCACCTGCATGTGCTACGAAGTCATGGTGGCCATCCAGGCGGGCGACGCTGCACCCTCAGCCCTCGAGACCGAGGTGGACGTGCGCCTGAACGGCTTTGTCACCGGGCGGAACTACAAGGTGGTAGCCCAGGCCTTCCTGCTACTCCGTCACTGCCCCTTGAAGCTGCGCTTCGTCAGGTCCTGAGCCAACTCCCTGGTCCTGAAACAGCTGTTCTATGTGCTGCGTGTGGCCCAACCGGAGGCCATGAGGAGACTACAAATGGTCTATAATGTTCACCAGGAGGCCCCGCACCTGGAGTTGCTGTTGTCCCGGATAGAATTCCCCCAGCTGCAGTCCCTGATGCTGCCCGAGGTGATGGACATGCGAAGGTTGTGGGCTCGGATGAAGATGACCTGCTCGCGACCATTGGCGATCTGCTGAGCTGGCTGACTGAGCTGACAGAGCTCTACATGGGCTTCTGCACCTTCATCAGACACCTGCGAAGCCTGATAAGGTTAGAGGCTCACCTCTGTGTTGGGAGAGAGTGTGTGTGTGTGCATGGSTAGAAGGTATTGATGTCTACTGTATACAGTGGGGAGAACAAGTATTTGATACACTGACGATTTTGCAGGTTTTCCTACTTACAAAGCATGTAGAGGTCTGTAATTTTTATCATAGGTACACTTCAACTGTGAGAGAAGGAATCTAAAACAAAAATCCAGAAAATCACATTGTATGATTTTTAAGTAATTAATTGGCATTTTATTGCATGACATAAGTATTTGATACATCAGAAAAGCAGAACTTAATATTTGGTACAGAAACCTTAGTTTGCAATTACAGAGATCATACGTTTCCTGTAGTTCTTGACCAGGTTTGCACACACTGCAGCAGGGATTTTGGCCCACTCCTCCATACAGACCTTCTCCAGATCCTTCAGGTTTCGGGGCTGTGCTGGGCAATACGGACTTTCGGCTCCCTCCAAAGATTTTCTATTGGGTTCAGGTCTGGAGACTGTGGCTAGGCCATCAGGACCTTGAGATGTTCTTACGAGCCACTCCTTAGTCCCTGGCTGGTGTTTCGGGTCGTTGTCATGCTGGAAGACCCAGCCACGACCCATCTTCAATGCTCTTACTGAGGGGAAGGAGGTTGTTGGTCAAGATCTCGCGATACATGGCCCCATCCATCCTCTCCTCAATACGGTGCAGTTGTCCTGTCCCCTTTGCAGAAAAGCATCCCCAAAGAATGATGTTTCCACACTCCATGCTTCACGGTTGGGTATGGTGTTTCTTGGGGTTTGTACTCATCCTTCTTCTTCCTCCAAACACGGCGAGTGGAGTTTAGACCAAAAAGCTCTTATTTTTGTCTCATCAGACCACAATGACCTTCTCCCATTCCTCCTCTGGATCATCCAGAGGTCATTGGCAAACTTCAGACGGGCCTGGACATGCGCTGGCTTGAGCGGGGGACCTTGCGTGCGCTGCAGGATTTTAATCCCATGACGGCGTAGTGTGTTACTAATGGTTTTCTTTTGAGACTGTGGTCCCAGCTCTCTTCAGTCATGACCAGGTCCTGCCGTGTAGTTCTGGGCTGATCCCTCACATTCCTCATGGATCATTGATGCCCACGAGGTGAGATCTTGCATGGAAGCCCAGACCGACGGTGATTGACCGTCATCTTGAACTTCTTCCATTCTAAAATTGTGCCAACAGTTGTTGCCTTCTCACCAAGCTGCTTGCCTATTGTCCTGTAGCCCATCCCAGCCTTGTACAGGTCTACAATTTATCCCTGATGTCCTTACACAGCTCTCTGGTCTTGGCCATTTGGAGAGGTTGGAGGTCTGTTTTGATTTGAGTGTGTGAACAGGTGTCTTTTATACAGGGTAACGAGTTTCAAACAGGTGCAGTTAATACAGGTATGAGTCGAGAACAGGAGGGCTTCTTAAAGAAAAACTAACAGGTCTGTGAGAGCCGGAATTCTTACTGGTTGGTAGGTGATCAAATACTTATGTCATGCAATAAAATGCAAATTAATTACTTAAAAATCATACAATGTGATTTTCTGGATTTTTGTTTTAGATTCCGTCTCTCACAGTTGAAGTGTACCTATGATAAAAATGACAGACCTCTACATGCTTTGTAAGTAGGAAAACCTGCAAAATCGGCAGTGTATCAAATACTTGTTCTCCCCACTGTATATAGCTTTGGGGATGTCTATTCAAGCTGATGCATTTCCACTGTGTAATATCATAGCATGGGGGCTGCAGTTCGCAGTACTCAGTTTCCGGTACTCAGTTTGCACTCAGTTGCATTTTGTTTTTGTTGCTTGGCTGTGGGGGAGAATGTAGACAGCTGCCTGCTGCTAAATCTGCAGGTTGGCCAGAAACCAGGGAACACTTAATGGTTGATATTGTTGGCTTCCCAAATCGCACCCTATTTCCTATATAGTGTACTACTTTTGACCAGAAAACTTTTGGACCCTGGTAGAAAGTAGTGCATTTAAAAGTGAATAGGGTGTCATTTACAGCTGACTTTGAAATAGCACTGAGGTCATGCCCCAAAACAACAAGCAGACACCTGCACTGTCCATTAATTAGGCATGCATCGTAAAGATTTCATATTGGCTTAGTTTTTTGTCAAGCTTGCGTGAAGTGAGGCGCACACCCAGACACACATTGCAAGCATGCACAAGTGATATAGCAAAATTGTGAAAATTGAATACAATACATTTGTGACTCTTTGGCCTTGTTCAGAGCCCCCTGACCACCCCACTGAAATGCCTGGAGCTGGCCAACTGTAACCTGAACTGTGTGGACATGGCCTATCTGACCAACAGCCTGCAAAGTGAGAACCTGGTCATAATGGTCACGACGTGTGCGGCCTCTTCCCCGCCACCCTCCACAGRCTCACCCTGGAGGATGAACACATGGACATCCTGAAGATACTGGGCAACCCTCTGAGTGCCACGGCCCTTCGCCGCCTCTTCTCGACTCTGGGTTCCCAGCCCTGAGGTATTTGGAGCTGCCAGTGCCCCGGGACTGCTAACCTGAGGATGTCACCTACCCCTTGGATGAGACGGTCCTGCTGCAGTACAACAGGGAGATGTTCCAGGCGGTCAACTGATGGGGATCCTTCAGGGGGTGGGGAACGTGGAGGTAGTCACCCCCGTTGGGCACTTATGACGCAGATATCAATTAGACCAGTAAGGAACTGGGGGTGTCCATGGTGAAATCCTTCAACAGCGTCATTGGAAACTTTGATACCATTTAGATCGTGGACAACAGGAGATCCAGAGGTAGATTGAAGTTCAGGTAGAATACCATACCAGAGGGTGGGAAAGAGAGGGTTGATAGATCAAGGGTGTGTGCAATACAAAGGGTTCATCTTTCTCAATCGTCTATTGTGGCTTGCAACATTTCATTTCCACTTATCCAAAGACGTCTAAGAAATTAGTGCAAATAAAAAGGAGACAACTTTAGCGTATTGTGATGCTTAAGGCCTTGAAAAACTTTGTTTTATATCCACCCATATGTACTGATTCATAAGTACTTGCAACAGATTTTGACAAATGTATTGCTCCATTATCACAAGATTTTTTAAACATGCAACTGCCTTTCGATTATAGTTTAGTCAATTGTTATTTCCGCCTTCCATTCATGAATGGCAGAGTAATGCATTCTATATACATTTGAGAATAGTACTACTTGTATACCAAACATGTATTTACATGTACTGTATATATATATATTCTGGTTTAGATGTTTCCTTGTATATTATGAAAATGGAATGAAAATTCAATTTTACAAAAGTGTAAAATGTGGGATTAAAGTGGATTCATTATAAATAAACATTACTGTGGTGATCAACATCCTGGTTCACATCTTAACCCAAAAGCTATTTTACCAATCTTGCAATGCTTCTTAAACTCTCCACACTTGTACATCTTTTCCAAAAATTTATATTTTTATTAAGCAGTCTTCCCACAGGGTACACTTTATTTTAAATATTACAGAGGACAACCATTCACCAGACCAAACAGAAGGAACATCAGCCCTCCACGTCCATCTCATTTCTTCGACCACTCCTCAACCTCTTTCCTCTCACGGATGACCTCTTTCAGGTAAGGCTCCAGGTAATGTACGTCCTGCAGAAAAAAAGGTCAAACAAAAACAAAACATTAGTTCTGTCAACTTTCTTCCACCAACTCTACCTGATGTGGTTTTTAGTATGTCATTTTTCAACATTAAACAGCTTTATAGGCATCTCCCAACTCAACTATTGCCCAATTCCAATCCAACCTTTAGTCTCTACTCCTACTTGCTTCATAATTTAATAGTTAAATCAATTCTCCTACTTGCTTCATTGATTCTTCAATTAGTTTAGCACTATCAATATCTCCACCTTAGCCTCAGAGGCTAGACTTTGCCCTTCATTCCAAAGTTACACTATAACCCTCAACTCTGAACCTCGAAGCCAGTTCCATAGCATTTAATTGTTCCCCCCTAATCAGGGACTGATTCAGACCTGGGACACCAGGTGGGTGCAATTAATTATCAGGTAGAACAGAACTCCAGGAGTTGATTACCTCTTCACTATAGCATCAACTGCTATGAAACTTTGGACATATCTTCCATTTCTCCAGTGGCAGCGCAAAGCCATTTATGTACAAACTAATGTGTGAGACTATATGCACTGTACCTCAGACCTGGGTTCAAATATTATTTGAATGATTTCAAATACTTTAGCGTTTGCGTTAGCCTGCCTGGAGTGCCAGATGAGTGGAGTTTGCAGTTTTAGGACCATTTTATTAGTCCATTAAACCAGGCAAGGTTGATCAAACACAAAGTACTTGAAATGATTTCAAATGACATTTGAGCCCAGGTCTGCTGTACCTCCTCATATTGAGTCCGCTGTTCCTTGGGGAGAACCGCCTGCTTCATGGAGAGGTCCAGGGCTCTCTTGAGCCTGAACATCCTGTCATTGTACACTTTCTCTGGGAGACGCCGCAGGGCCTCTTTCACGTCGCTATCCTCATGGATTGTGTCATCACGCATCAGACCTGGAACCAAAAATATCCACAAGGCGAGATCTAACTGAAGATTCTAGATGTTTAAGACTGAGTACATTAATTAGTCTTAAGACTCAGATGGCCCCAAATAAAATAAAAAAACATTAAGACTCCCAAGAGTTACCAATTTTGTTGAATCCAGCAGCATTGTAGTACCATTTACGAAAGCTGACCAGGAGTCTGCCTGTAGTTGCTGTGGTGGATACCAGAAGAGTAATTTGCATGTCAACAAGATTATTCACTAAAACAGCTTAAAATCAAGTTGCAATCACTGTAGCACAAAAGCAACGAGACACCCAATAATGTTATCCATGAATCTAAAAAGACACGAGTGGATCCACTAGAAATGAGTGAATTATAGAAGTAGGGACTGGAGGGAGGATTTGACAGTAGTATTATTTGGGCGAACTTAGAAGTGCACTCAAAATGCAAATATTACATTTGTGCTGGATAAGTGGATAGATTGCTAGTAAATCACATGACCTACATATTACTAGCTAGGTGGGGACTGCTAACGTTAGATGCTGTTAGATAATCAAGTTGCACTGGCGTGGCGTTTGAAGGTTGATCAGACCATAGAAGATTATTATAACTGTTATAGTACTGCTTTACCTAACCATTAGCCAACTGGCATAGATTTAATTTAAAAGCGCAATATGTCACTGGCACAAACCAGATTTCCATAATTTGCCATAGCTAGCTAACAACATACTTCTTGCCTTTCGCGGTGACACAGAGGACGCCAGAAAGTCCTTAAAAACATGGATTTGAACACACCAAAACACTCCGCGTCGTCTTGGTGTTTTCACAAATCAATATCCCCTATACTCAACAATATCTGCAATGTATCATCTCGATTTACGGGTAAAGAAATGCTTAAAAGACAGGTTGTATTTACCTGGTGCCCTCGACGCCATGTTGTTCTGTCAAAAAAAAAGTTTGAGTGGAATTGTGGGTAAAATGACGTCCTGAGAAAGAGGTCATCCGCGGTTGCGCAACTTTGCACAAAATGTAAGAATTTAATTATCATTGAAATTATCCTCGCTATTTTTCCATTTATATATTTACACGTTAGTCCTTATGAAGAAGGCTAGCTACATTTATCAAAGGTCCAGTTCAGTTTCATCCAAAATCTCAACAATGTGTCGAAATGTGGCCCTCTTCTGGTACATCTTGGTACAAACATGCTCATCGGCTCATTCAACCAGTTCAATATTAAACAGCAATATTCAATTGTAGAATATCTTCAACATATTTATAGACATAACACACATATACAGAAACTGTAGTGTTTTATCAATTACATTGTCTTCTGAAACAGTTCAAAGTCCTTTAGTGTGGCTGATGCCACTTCAGTGCAGTAGGCCTCATCTGGCAGGGAGACTAGCTTGTCCAGACAGATGTAGTTAGGCTTGGCAGGGTCATACTGAGCCCTATCCAGGTATTGCAGGAACAGGTGTCTTTCTTTGATACGAAGGTACTTTGCATTCAGGACCTGTAGAGAGGACAGATAGACTTGCTATCACCTATTGTCTGACAAGTTAACTGAATCTGTGACATGTATAAAGCTTACGTGACGTAATTAAGCTTATTAAATATCAGTGATACTATCAAGAGCAGTGTGCGGTTAACTTTTTCCTTCATCTTGTTCAACTGTTGCCATGCACCTGCAAATAAGATTGCTCAGATGTGCGAGTGCCTTTTGAATTTAGTCTCTATGGGGGTGCCACAGGGTTCAATTCTTGGGCCGACTCTCTTCTCTGTATACATCAAAGATGTCGCTCTTGCTGCTGGTGAGTCTCTGATCCACCTCTACGCAGATGACACCATTCTGTATACTTCTGGCCCTTCTTTGGACACTGTGTTAACAACCCTCCAGACGAGCTTCAATGCCATACAACTCTCCTTCCGTGGCCTCCAACTGCTCTTAAATACAAGTAAAACTAAATGCAACCGATCGCTGCCTGCACCTGCCCGCCCATCCAGCATCACTACTCTGGACGGTTCTGACTTAGAATATGTGGACAACTACAAATACCTAGGCGTCTGGTTAGACTGTAAACTCTCCTTCCAGACTCACATCAAACATCTCCAATCCAAAGTTAAATCTAGAATTGGCTTCCTATTTCGCAACAAAGCATCCTTCACTCATGCTGCCAAACATACCCTCGTAAAACTGACTATCCTACCGATCCTCGACTTCGACGATGTCATTTACAAAATAGCCTCCAACACCCTACTCAACAAATTGGATGCAGTCTATCACAGTGCCATGCGTTTTGTCACCAAAGCCCCWTATACTACCCACCACTAAGACCTGTACGCTCTCGTTGGCTGGCCCTCGCTTCATACTCGTCGACAAACCCACTGGCTCCAGGTCATCTACAAGACCCTGCTAGGTAAAGTCCCGCCTTATCTCAGCTCACTGGTCACCATAGCAGCACCCACCCGTAGCACGCGCTCCAGCAGGTATATCTCTCTGGTCACGCCCAAAGCCAATTCCTCCTTTGGCCGCCTCTCCTTCCAGTTCTCTGCTGCCAATGACTGGAACGAACTACAAAAATCTCTGAAACTAGAGACAGTATTCTCCCTCACTAGCTTTAAGCACCAGCTGTCAGAGCAGCTCACAGATCACTGCACCTGTACATAGCCCATCTATAAATAGCCCAAACAACTACCTTATCCCCTACTGTATTTATTTTATTTATCTTGCTCCTTTGCACCCCAGTATTTCTACTTTGCACATTCATCTACTGCAAATCTACCATTCCAGTGTTTTAATTGCTATATTGTATTTACTTCGCCACCATGGCCTATTTATTGCCCTACCTCCCTTATCTCACCTCATTTGCTCACATTGTATATAGACTTATTTTTCTACTGTATTATTGACTGTATGTTTGTTTACTCCATGTGTAACTCTGTTGTTGTATGTGTCGAACTGCTTTGCTTAATCTTGGCCGGGTCGCAGTTGTAAATGAGAACTTGTTCTCAACTTGCCTACCTGGTTAAATAAAGGTGAAATAAAATAATAATAAAATAAAATAGCTTACCTGTGGGAACTTTACAATCAGGCCATGGGGTATGTTCATGGTGTTGTGGATGTAGTCAAATATCTGGGTCAGTTTCCTCTTGTTAGCAGTAAGAACTTTGGGGATTACAGTGACAATGTGCTGGAGCTCATTTTCACGYAACCCCATCTCCAGTTTGCATATCTAGGATGAAAAAGACGGATTCTGAGAATGAATCCTATTTTTCTCTCCAAGAATTAAGACATATCACAGTTAACAGTTAATAGCGTTTGTTTTCATACCTTAAGATTCTCCTTAACTGGCTCCAAGCTCCCACACAAAAGTCTGGGAAGGCGAGCCACAACATCCCGTGTCTGAAAGATACGAATGTATGGGTGAAATGATCTTATGCATTATCTTACTGTCTGTAATTTGGGGTGTGAATAATGTTCTATGACAAATTTAGTGGGACATAATGTGACCAATTTCTGTTATCTCGGGTCAATCCTTACACGACTTTTACATTTAATTGTTTACTCAATTCAGACCTGACCTTCTGAGCACTAAGGCCTAACTGCTGTTGGTAGAATCCAAGGCGGTTGTCCATCCTCTTCACACTGAAGTTCAGCAGGTACGGAGCTCTGGACACCATGGAGGCCACAGACTCTGCGCTGAACTTCTTGGACCTAAGATATGCCACCCTAATGTGAAAGAGAGATTATTACCTCATTTTATACTACAGATGATTTGTAAATAATGTAACAATGAAATGTATCACCTGTCATAGTCCTATAAGAACTGAAGCTGACAGACAAGAGATAAAACGGGTATATCAGTTGGAAACACCAAGTTTACTCTCTGTCCCTAAGATAGTGTGGTGAATATAAAAAAATAAGGATCTTCTGGAGTCCAAGTAAAACTAAGATTATTTCTGAGCTCAGAGGGAACAGAGTTATACAGCTCAGTGTAGACAGTCTGAATTCCGAAGCATTGTGTGATAAGCACATATCTTTATAGTTTCCTGTTCTTGGGCAGGAATTTCAGTTTTCCTTTCATCTCTACAAGGACACAGGAGCAAGCTGGTTTGCAACACATAATTATACTCAGAAGAACAGTAGATTATAATAGGACAGTTTCACAAGGTTAGTTACATGGACACACAATTTAAAATGTCCATTACAATAGTCAACCCTGTGTGTTGCTGACTGTAGAAAATGCAACCTGCCAATACAACAACCATCCCCTCAACTCTGGTACCTGGCCTGCAGGTTCTCCAGGCTCTCTGTGAGGATGAAGGGGTTGTGGCTGATCAGATAACCCAGGCGAGAATCCTCCACTCCCAGCTGCTTCAGGAAGACCAGCCGTGGGGTCACGTCTGTCTGGAAGTCTAGCCTCAGCAACATGGAACTCACATTAGGCCTCTGCTCCAGTTTCCATAGCTGAACACCTGAAGAGGGAACCGAAGGGTTAACACCAGGGTCACATTCATTAGTGCACAGCGTATATAAATGCTCTGCAGTGGAAATCAAAAGCAAGTGTTTATTTTTGGGCTCTGGTAGTCCCTCCCCATTTACTTCAGTTTGATGCCTAGTGAATACGATCCAGAGACATAGATATACATGACATCTATTGCTCTTGTACATTAGACAGTGAGGGAATAATGGCTAATCAGATATAAACCCTAAATGGACCCAACCTACCTAGCTGTACAAGCTTTCCAAGCGTCTCTGACTCGTTGACATAGTCTTTCAGGGAGATGGAGACAGGAGGCAGGGCAGCTGGGATGTCCATACGAACTGCCTCCTCATGACTGATCTCCTCTAATGCAGAGTGGCCTGGGGCATCATCCAAATCTGGAGAGGACAAAAATATTAGGTAGAAATTACCACTGTGTGTGTGTGTGTGTGTGTGTGTGTGTGTGTGTGTGTGTGTACACACAGGGGTGGCATTAGTACCTAAAGCTGTCTGCCACTCCTTCAGAAGCATCCCTCCATCTATGAGTTGATGGGAGAGAGGATTCTGATATGACACCATATCAGTCCCAGGTAACTCATCAGTATTCCTGTGTTTCATTTGAGATGGTTGGACCTTAGCATGAGATTCACAGTAACGCCGCACTCCTAGATTCCACCTCTCTCGCGTCTGAGATGGATTCGGACTTCTCTGGAGCACAGAGGGCAAGACTGGAACAATGAAATAATCCCAGAGGGCTGCAGGCCAATGCTGGGCATCTGTGGAATACTGAAGGGTGATGATACCAACACTCCTTGACCTCAGTAAACTGGTGCATCTCTGACAATGCTGGATACAGGTTAAAGCCATGTAGAAATCTGTGATAAAAACACAGGACATTGTGACATGAGAAGGGGGTCTGTACATTGAATGTAACTAGAACACACCATCATGCAAGTACTTTAGCCACTGCTATGAATTTTTAATTGAGCTTGAATGATGGGGATGGGTGTTGTTGAGTAAAGAATCAACCAATAGATTATAAACAATGAATAAGGGGCTAGCCAGCAGATCCGACCCACTTACTCACAACTGCACTAAGGATGGACAGCCTACCCTGTGTATATTAAGACACCGCGGAGCCAGCGGAAGATATGGCTCAGTAAACATACCTCAATCCAGGGATGAGATATTAGTTCTAATCCGAATTATTGTTACACCGAGAATATGGAACGACTACTAAAGGGGAACTGACAGCGTTTTAGCAACATGGAATCTTATTAAAATCTGTTCATATAAACCTCCAGGAAGAATGACACCTTTATTAAACATTTTCTGAAAAAGCGAGCACTTAGATATGGTCATTTTAACGTTTTCATAAATTCATAAAAATTTTGAGAATGACCTATAAGGCATTTGTGAAAATTCGATTGCAATATAGAATGGGAAAGCGGCTGTGCGTTTGGACAATTAATAGACACTGCAGTAAATAAACATCTGTCTTGTCCAGAACCTACGCAGACCGGTGTGCCATAGCCATTTCATGCCGTCCCTAGGAGGGGTGCGTCACTTGAGTGGGTTGAGTCACTGACATGATCTTCCTGTCTGGGTTGGCGTCCCCCCTTGGGTTGTGCCGTGGCGGAGATCTTTGTGGGCTATACTCGGCCTTGTCTCAGGATGGTAAGTTGGTGGTTGAAGGTATCCCTCTAGTGGTGTGGGGGCTGTGCTTTGGCAAAGTGGGTGGGGTTATATCCTTCCTGTTTGGCCCTGTCCGGGGGTATCGTCGGATGGGGCCACAGTGTCTCCTGACCCCTCCTGTCACAGCCTCCAGTATTTATGCTGCAGTAGTTTATGTGTCGGGGGGCAAGGGTCAGTTTGTTATATCTGGAGTACTTCTCCTGTCTTATCCGGTGTGAATTTAAGTATGCTCTCTCTAATTCTCTCTTTCTCTCAGAGGACCTGAGCCCTAGGACCATGCCTCAGGACGACCTGGCATGATGACTCCTTGCTGTCCCCAGTCACCTGGCCGTGCTGCTGCTCCAGTTTCAACTGTTCTGCCGGCGGCTATGGAACCCTGACCTGTTCATCGGACATGTTACCTGTCCCAGACCTGCTGTTTTCAACTCTCGAGAGACTGCAGGAGCGGTAGAGATACTCTTAATGATCGGCTATGAAAAGCCAACTGACATTTACTCCTGAGGTGCTGACTTGCTGCACCCTCTACAACTACTGTGATTATTATTATTTGACCACGCTGGTCATTTATGAACATTTGAACATCTTGGCTATGTTCTGTTATAATCTCCACCCGGCACAGCCAGAAGAGGACTGTCCACCCCTCATAGCCTGGTTCCTCTCTAGGTTTCTTCCTAGGTTTTGGCCTTTCTAGGGAGTTTTTCCTAGCCACCGTGCTTCTACACCTGCATTGCTTACTGTTTGGGGATTTAGGCTGGGTTTCTGTACAGCACTTTGAGATATCAGCTGATGTAAGTCGCTCTGGATAAGAGCGTCTGCTAAATGACTTAAATGTTAAATGTTAAATGTAAGAAGGGCTATATAAATAAATTTGATTTGATACCGGAGCGCCAAGTCTAGGTTCAAAAGGCTCCTTAACAGCTTCTACCCGCAAGCCATAAGACTGCTGAACAATTAATCAAATAGCCACCCGGACTATTTACATTGACCCCCCCCTTTGTTATTACACTGTTGCTACTCACTGTTTATTATCTATGCATAGTCACTTTACCCCTACCTACATCTACAAATTACCTCGACTAACCTGTACCCCCACACATTGACTCGGTACCGGTACCCCCTATGTATACTATATAGCCTCGTTATTGTATTGTGTTACTTTTTTACTTCAGTTTATTTAGTAAATATTTTCTTAACTTGTAAAGACCTGGTTTTGAAGCATAAACTGGGAATTTCATATTTTATTATTGATATGATTGTTTGTTTCATATCTTTAGTTAAAACGCTGTCAGTTTAGTCTTCATTCTAACTATCAGTAGCAACAACATCCATTATGGGATGGTATGTGGTGTTGAACAACAAATGAGCTGATTGACTGACACTGCCATTCCAAAATGGCTGCTGTGGCTTTTGCTACCCATCATGAGGATATCTTTCAAAACTATCAGTTGTTAAATCTTCTCAGTGTAACAGTTGGGATAATTCGGAATATAACGCATTTCTCATCCCTGGATTGAGGTATGTTTTCTGAGCCATATCTCGCGCTGGTTCCAGTGTCTTAATATACACAACAATGTTGTCAGACCCTAGTGCAGCTGTAAGCAAGCAGGTCGGAAATGCTGCCTAAAAGAGTGTATGTCTCATTGAAGCAGCAATGGCCAGCTAGATTGCGTAGAACAATCATACGGGGTAGCCAGCTAGCGGATAGAAATAGTGGTTTTTGCTAGTACAAAATGGATGACATCATGCAATAACTTACAAAAATATGGGTCAAACCATGAATATGTCCCCTGAACAGGCGTAAAAACAACAAGATAGCGCCAATGTCAATCTACTCACGTGTGCACTCTAACCGAAGGATTACGGAAGTGTCCCTATTTTGGCTGTACCAAAATAGGAATACAGCAAGGCAATAAGGCAGCTCAAACAACCTATGAGGGACCGATAGAAAAACTCCCTCTTTCATCGGGAATTTTTTATGTTACAAATAATAAAATATAAAACTCTATCCGAAGAAAAATGGCAGTGAATGAATTGGGAGTGATGGTATTGGAATGTGCATTCCTACTACACCCCTATATTTTGTTGAGTTGGTTGCGCCGCTGTCTGGTTTGCTCAGTACTCTCTCTGCCCCTTGTCGTTCCCAGTCCTCATCCATGTACTTACAGGCAGACAAACCTGTCCTGTCTGGAAGTGCTGACAGATACTTAAAAAAAAAGAAGAAAGTCCTTAGCCCTCGCCATGGCACCTGTTTTGGGGTCCCGGACATTAAGCAAGGATGATGTGAATTACATGTTACACTTTCGGATGATTAACGAGCAACAGGTGGAGGACATCAGCGTCGACGTTTTCTACAAGCCTCACACTCTCACTCTCTTGACGTTCACTGTGGCTAGTTTGATTTACTTCGTATTTTCCAGGTAACCCAATGACAGTAGAGAGTAGACGGCTCATTGGACCAGCAAGTAGACCTAGTGGTTGTGATAACTTTGCCTATTAATCTAACCCAAGTGTAAACTCAATTGTATAACTGAACTACGTACGTTTAGACATTTTAATGTTCCTTATTGTAATAAATACAAAAATCAAGCAAACTTTTTTTTAAATGTCACATTTTCGGTTTACTGTATCATAGTAAACCTCACTTTATCCTCTGAGAATAAGGTACATATTGCATATCTCAGCCAATGCTTTTTTAAATGTTAAACCCTGCTCTCTCTGCCAGGGAGGATACAGATGCTGACAACAACCTTCGAGTGGGTCTCCTGTTGGTTGTCTCTTTCTTCCTCATCATCAGTGTCCTGGCCTTCCCCAATGGTACTCACTCAGTCATTGCCTTGTACTTGACAATAGCCCAGCCCAGCACCTGTTGTTCTAGTGTAGATCATTGGTCACATAATAGATGTTCACGTCTTTTGAGTTCTTCAAAGATTCAAAACTAGTCTCAAGCATGGCCTTTTGCAGCTTGACATGGTTTTGATTGTACGAGTGAATGGGATACCCACTGTTTGCAGTATATGCTACGTTAACTTTGGAAGTGCAGTGTATGAGGATTTTGGTAGAGCCACTCTTATAATGGTAGATGCATGTATAAGTGTGTAAATGCAGTATTTAATTTAACCACTTCAGGTCCATTCACCCGACCACATCCTGCGATTTGGCGCATGGTATTTGGTGAGTAGGCCTACTGCACAGTATATGTCATCATAAGGGGTACTCCTCTATGGAGCCATGTTCATGGAACTCAGCTCTGATTGGTTCCTTCCTGTTGTTGTCAGGTATGAGTGTTCTGTACTTCCTGTTCCTGGTCATCCTCCTCTTCCTGAACTGGGCTCAGGTGAAGAGACTCATGTACTGGGTGGACCCCAACCTACGCTATGCTACCCGTGAGGCTGATATCATGGTGAGTGATTWAAAAAAAATCTAAATATGTTACTGTATTCATTCACCGCATGCCGGACACCATATTCGGTGGGTGTAGTTGCCCCTAGACGCTGATCTTGGGTCAGTTCAGCATTTTTACAACTAATGTGTCAGGTTATGATTGGGGGAGGGGCAGCTGTTCCTAGATCTATACTCTGGGGAAACTAAACCCTGGAGCTTGTATTCAAGATGATCCATGACTCCCCCTCCATTCCCTCTAGCATTTATCCTATTACATCCATCCTTTAGTTTAAATCCATGCTATGTTTTCACAATGAAAAAGTAGGCTAAATTCTGATGAAGTGATCATGGTTTAGGTTTGGAAAGCTCTCCAATCCGGAGGGTAATGTAATCCAATGACATTTGCGGGAGACAGAGGTGCAACTTTGGTTTTAGAAGTGGGACACACACGTATGTATGTATGTATGTATGTATGTATGTATGTATGTATGTATGTATGTATGTGTATATATGTATGCATGTGCGTACACACACACTATTGTTCAAAAGTTTGGGGTCATTGATCCTTGATTTTGAAAGAAAAGCAACATTTTTGTCCATTAAAATAATATCAAATTGATCAGAAATACTGTGTAGGCATTGTTAATGTTGTAAATGACTATTGTAGCTGGAAACGGCTGATTTGTTATGGAATATCTACATAGGCGTACAGAGGCCCATTATCAGCAACCATCTCTCCTGTGTTCCAATGGCACGTTGTGTTAGTTAATCCAAGTTAATCATTTTAAAAAGGCTAATTGATCATTAGAAAACCCTTTTGCAATTATATTTGCACAGCTGAAAAATGTTGTTCTGATTAAAGAAGCAATAAAACTGGCCGTCTTTAGACTAGTTGAGTATCTGGAGAATCATCATTTGTGGGTTCAATTACAGGCTCAAAATGTCCAGAAACAAAGAACTTTCTAATGCAACTCATCAGTCTATTCTTGTTCTGAGAAATGAAGGCTATTACATGCAAGAAATTGCAGAGAAACTGAAGATCTCGTACAATGCGGTGTACTACTCCCTTCACAGAACAGTGCAAACTGTCTCTAACCAGAATAGAAAGAGGAGTGGGAGGCCCCGGTGCACAACTGAGCAAGAGGACAAGTACATTAAAGTGTCTAGTTTGAGAAAACAGACGCCTCACAAGTCCTCAACTGGTAGCTTCATTAAATAGTACCTGCAAAACACCAGTCTCAACGTCAACAGTGAAGAGGTGACTCCGGGATGCTGGCCTTCTATCCAGAGTTGCAAAGAAAAAGCCATATCTCAGGCTGGCCAATAAAAAGAAAAGATAAAGATGGGCAAAAGAACACAGACACTGGACAGAGGAAGATTGGAAAAAAGTGTTATGGACAGACGAATATAAGTTTGAGGTGTTCGGATCACAAAGAAGAACATTCGTGAGACGCAGAAAAAATATAAAGATACTGGAGGAGTGCTTGACACCATCTGTCAAGGCAATGTGATGGTCTGTGGGTGCTTTGGTGGTGGTAAAGTGGGATATTTGTACAGGGTAAAAGGGATCTTGAAGAAGGAAGGCTATCACTCCATTTTGCAATGCCATGCCATACCCTGTGGACAGCGCTTAATTGGAGCCAATTTCCTCATACAACAGGACAATGACCCAAAGCACAGCTCCAAACTATGCAATAACTATTTAGGGAAGAAGCAGTCAGCTGGTATTCTGTCTATAATGGAGTGGCCAGCAAAGTCACCAGATGTCAACCCTATTGAGCTGTTGTGGAAGCAGCTTGACCGTATGGTACATAAGAAGTGACCATCAAGCCAATCCAACTTGTGTGAGATGCTTCAGGAACCATGGGGTGAAATCTCTTCAGATTACCTCAACAAATTGACAACTAGAATGCCAAAGGTCTGCAAGTCTGTAATTTCTGCAAATGGAGGATTCTTTGACGAAAAGTTTGAAGGACACAATTACTATTTCAATTAAAAATCATTATTTATAACCTTGTCAACGTCTTTACTATATTTCCTATTCATTTTGCAACTCATTTCATGTATGTTTTCATGGAAAACAAGGACATTTCTAAGTGACCCCAAACTTTTGAACGGTAGTGTATATATACAGTGGGGCAAAAAAGTATTTAGTCAGCCACCAATTGTGCAAGTTCTCCCACTTAAAAAGACGAGAGAGGCCTGTAATTTTCATCAGAGGTACACTTCAACTATGACAGACAAAATGAGAAAGAAAAATCCAGAAAATCACATTGTAGGATTTTTAATGAATTTATTTGCAAATTATGGTGGAAAATAAGTATTTTGGTCACCTACAAACAAGCAAGATTTCTGGCTCTCAGACCTGTAACTTCTTCTTTTAAGAGGCTCCTCTGTCCTCCACTCGTTACCTGTATTAATGGCACCTGTTTGAACTTGTTATCAGTATAAAAGACACCTGTCCACAACCTCAAACAGTCACACTCCAAACTCCACTATGACCAAGACAAAGAGCTGTCAAAGGACACCAGAAACAAAATTGTAGACCTGCACCAGGCTGGGAAGACTGAATCTGAAATAGGTAAGCAGCTTGGTTTGAAGAAATCAACTGTGAGAGCAATTATTAGGAAATGGAAGACATACAAGACCACTGATAATCTCCCTCGATCTGGGGCTCCACGCAAGATCTCACCCCGTGGGGTCAAAATGATCACAAGAACGGTGAGCAAAAATCCCAGAACCACACGGGGGGACCTAGTGAATGACCTGCAGAGAGCTGGGACCAAAGTAACAAAGCCTACCATCAGTAACACACTACGCCGCCAGGGACTCAAATCCTGCAGTGCCAGACGTGTCCCCCTGCTTAAGCCAGTACATGTCCAGGCCCGTCTGAAGTTTGCTAGAGGCATTTGGATGATCCAGAAGAAGATTGCGAGAATGTCATATGGTCAGATGAAACCAAAATATAACTTTTTGGTAAAAACTCAACTCGAGGACAAAGAATGCTGAGTTGCAATCCAAAGAACACCATACCTACTGTGAAGCATGGGGGTGGAAACATCATGCTTTGGGGCTGTTTTTCTGCAAAGGGACCAGGACGACTGATCCGTGTAAGGGAAGAATGATGGGGCCATGTATCGTGAGATTTTGAGTGAAAACCTCTTCCATCAGCAAGGGCATTGAAGATGAAATGTGGCTGGGTCTTTCAGCATGACAATGATCCAAACACACCGCCGGGCAACGAAGGAGTGGCTTCGTAAGAAGCATTTCAAGATCCTGGAGTGGCCTAGCCAGTCTCCAGATCTCAACCCCATAGAAAATCTTTGGAGGGAGTTGAAAGTCCGTGTTGCCCAGCAACAGCTCCAAAACATCACTGCTCTAGAGGAGATCTGCATGGAGGAATGGGCCAAATACCAGCAACAGTGTGTGAAAACCTTGTTTGAGACTTACAGAAAACGTTTGACCTCTGTCATTGCCAACAAAGGGTATATAACAAAGTATTGAGAAACTTTTGTTATTGACCAAATACTTATTTTCCACCATAATTTGCTAATAAATTCATTAAAAATCCTACAATGTGATTTTCTGGATTTTTTTCTTCTCATTTTGTCTGTCATAGTTGAAGTGTACCTATGATGAAAATTACAGGCCTCTCTCATCTTTTTAAGTGGGAGAACTTGCACAATTAGTGGCTGACTAAATACTTTTTTGCCCCACTATATATATATATATATATATATATATATAAAAACGTGTGTGTAGTACCTTTCAAAAGTTTGGACACACCTACTCATTCAAGGGTTTTTCTTTATTTGTACTCTTTTCTACATTGTAGAATAATAGTGAATACATCAAAACCATGAAATAACACAAGGAATCATGTGATAACCAAAAAAGTGTTAAAGAAATTTTAAAATATTTGAGATTCTTCAAAGTAGCCACCTTTTGCCTTGATGACAGCTTTGAACGTTTCTTCAAGTGCAGTCAAAAAAAAAAACATCAAGCGTCATGATGAAACTGGCTCTCATGAGGACTGCCACAGGAAAGGACAACCCAGAGTTACATTTGCTGCAGAGGATAAGTTCATTAGAGTTACCAGCCTCAGAAATTGCAGCCCAAATAAATGCTTCACAGAGTAAGACACATCTGAACATCAACTGAATCAGGCCTTCATGGTCGAATTGCTACAAAGAAGCCTCTACTAAAGGACACCAATAAGAAGAAGATACTTGGTTGGGCCAAGAAACACAAGCAATGGACATTGGACCGGGGGAAATCTGTCCTTTGGTCGGATGAGTCTAAATGTGAGCATTTTGGTTCCAACCGCCGTGTCTTTGTGATACGGAGAGCAGGTGAACGGATGATCTCCGCATGTGTGGTTTCCACCGTGAAGCACGGAGGAGGTGTCATTGTGTGAGGGTTCTTTGCTGGTGACATTGTCAGTGATTTATTTAGAATTAAAGGCACACTTAACCAGCATGGCTACCACAGCATTCTGCAGCGATACACCATTTCATCTGGTTTGCGCTTAGTGGGACTGACATGTTTTTCAACAGGACAATGACCCAAACACATCTCCAGGCTGTATAAGGGCTATTTGACCAAGAAGGAGAGTGATGGTGCTGCATCAGATGACCTGGCCTCCACAATCACCCGACCTCAACCCAATTGAGATGGTTTGGGATGAGTTGGACCGCAGAGTGAAGAAAAAGCAGCCAACAAGTGCTCAGCATATGTGGGAACTCCTTCAAGACTGTGGGAAAAGCTTTCCAAGTGAAGCTGGTTGAGAGAATGCCAAGAGTGTGCAAAGCTGTCAAGGCAAAGGATTGCTACTTTGAAGAATCAAAAATATATTTGGATTTGTTTAACAATTTTTTTGGTTCCTACATGATTCCATGTGTGTTTTTTCATAGTTTTGATATCTTAATGATTATTGTTCTTCAATGTAGAAAATAGTAAAAATAAAGAAAAACCCTTGAATGAGTAGGTGTCCAAACTAAAAAACGTCCTCTCGCTGTCAACTGCGTTTATTTTCAGCAAACTTAACATGTGTAAATATTGGTATGAACATAACAAGATTCAACAACTGAGACATAAACTGAACAAGTTCCACAGAACATGTGACTAACAGAATTTGAATAATGTGGCCCTCAACAAAGAGGGGGTCAAAAGTAACAGTCAGTATCTGGTGTGGCCACCAGCTGCATTAAGTACTGCAGTGCTTCTCCTCATGGACTGCACCAGATTTCCCAGTTCTTGCTGTGAGATGTTACTCACTCTTCCACCAAGGCACCTGCAAGTTTCCGGACATTTCTGGGGGGAATGGCCCTAGCCCTCACCCGCCGATCCAACAGGTCCCAGACGTGCTCAATGGGATTGAGATCCGGCTCTTCGCTGGCCATGACAGAACACTGACATTCCTGTCTTGCAGGAAATAACGCACAGAACGAGCAGTATGGCTGGTGGAAGTGTCATGCTTGGAGGGTCATGTCAGGATGAGCCTGCAGGAAGGGTACCACATGAGGGAGGAGGATCTCTTCCCTGTAATGCACAGTGTTGAGAATATCTGCAATGACAACAAGCTCAGTCCGATGATGCTGTGACACACCGCCTCAGACCATGACGGACCCTTAACCTCCAAATTGATCCGCCCCAGAGTACAGGCATCGGTGGAACGCTCATTCCTTCGACGGTAAACGCGAATCCGACCATCACCCCTGGTGAGACAAACCGCAACTTGTCAGTGAAGAGCACTTTTTGCCAGTCCTGTCTGGTCCAGCGATGGTGGGTTTGTGCCCATAGACGACGTTGTTGCTTCGGTGATATCTGGTGAGGACCTGCCTTACAACAGGCCTACAAGCCTCATTCCAGCCTCTTTCAGCCTATTGCGGACAGTTTGAGCACTGATGGAGAGGTTGTGCGTTCCTGGTGTAACTTGGGCAGTTGTTGCTGCCATCCTGTACCTGTCTCGCAGGTGTGATGTTCGGATGGACCGATCCTGTGCAGGTGTTACACGTAGTCTGCCACTGCGAGGACGATCAGCTGCCATCCAGTCTCCCTGTAGCACTGTCTTACGCGTCTCACAGTACGGACATTGCAAATTATTGCCATGGCCACATCCGCAGTCCTCATGCCTCCTTGCAGCATGCCTAAGGCACATTCACGCAGATGAAGCAGGGACCCTGGGCATCTTTCTGTTGGTGTTTTTCAGAGTCAGTAGAAAGGCCTCTTTAGTGTCCTAAGTTTTCATAACTGTGACCTTAATTGCCTACCGTCTGTAAGCTGTTAGTGTCTTAATGACCGTTCCACAGGTGCATGTTCTTTAATTGTTTATGGTTCATTGAACAAGCATGGGAAACGGTGTTTAAACCCTTTACAATGAAGATCTGTGAAGTTATTTGGATTTTTACGAATTTTCTTTGGAAGACAGGGTCCTGAAAAAGGGACGTTTCTTTTTTTGCTGAGTTTATACACTGCTCAAAAAAATAAAGGGAACACTTAAACAACACAATGTATCTCCAAGTCAATCACACTTCTGTGAAATCAAACTGTCCACTTAGGAAGCAACACTGATTGACAATAAATTTCACATGCTGTTGTGCAAATGGAATAGACAAAAGGTGGAAATTATAGGCAATTAGCAAGACACCCCCAATAAAGGAGTGATTCTGCAGGTGGTGACCACAGACCACTTCTCAGTTCCTATGCTTCCTGGCTGATGTTTTGGTCACTTTTGAATGCTGGCGGTGCTCTCACTCTAGTGCTAGCATGAGACAGAGTCTACAACCCACACAAGTGGCTCAGGTAGTGCAGCTCATCCAGGATGGCACATCAATGCGAGCTGTGGCAAGAAGGTTTGCTGTGTCTGTCAGCGTAGTGTCCAGAGCATGGAGGCTCTGGACACTAATAGGGAAATCGTTCTTCTTGCAAAGCATGTAAACGTTTTAATCAAACTATATTATATTAGAGTATTCACAATAAGCGTATTATTGTGTTCATGTAAATGTACCCATTGTCTATGAGGCCTTCTTCCCAAATCTTGACTCAACTATACGTGAGCGAAACCTGGATGTCAGAGTCTAGAATCATCATGACTCACCATACTGCTGATCCACTTGAGCGTTGGGCCAGTAACCGAAAGGTTGCCAGAGCGAATCCCCGAGCTGACATGGTAAAGATCTGTAGTTCTGCCATGAGAAGGCTGTTAACCCACTGTTCCCTGGGCCCCGAAATGTGGATGTTGATTTAAGGCAGCCTCCCGCACCTCTCTAATTCAGAGGGTTTAAATGCAGAAGACACATTTCAGTTCAAAGCATTCAGTTGTACAACTGACAGGTAATCCCCTTTCCCACCACTGTATTATGTCTTATCTGCCTTTTCTGTGTTCATGTCTTACCTGGCCTTTCTCCTCCTGCAGGAATATTCAGTGAACTGCCACGTGTAACCTGGGAGCGGATCCTGAGCCACTTTGACATCTTCGTGTTTGGGAATTTTGCGGGCTGGGTCATGAAGGCCCTGCTCATCCGCAGCTACGGCGTCTGCTGGATCATCA